>NC_089752.1:48594174-48654174 GCF_040412425.1 Macrobrachium rosenbergii | reverse complement strand
ACCTCACAAAGTTACGTAACATGAACATAAATAATCACGACCAGTTTCTGTCTGAAAATTAACAGGTTAAGTATGTCAGTATCTCTCTCTCTCTCTCTCTCTCTCTCTCTCTCTCTCTCTCTCTCTCTCTCTCTCTCTCTCTCTCTCTCTCTCTCTCTCTCTCTCTCTCACACACACACACACACACAGACGGGGAATTACGATAATTATATTTCAGGAATCAATGAACCGACCTTTACCATGCATGGCCCCCGTACAACAAGCCTCACCAACAACAGAGTAGAACAACACTTTATTTCTGTATGTTCTCCCTATTCTGTAATTCGGTAGCTTGGGTAACTACACTTAATGATGGGTTTTGGCACAAATGCTATATTTTTAAGCATAATTTACACAATACATTTAATCACATTTTACCTATTTATTTAAATATTTGTTAATTTCTTGTTCTCTTCTAATAACTGATTTCTTTTTTCTGTTTCCTATTACCTTCCGTTAATTCTTTCAAATGTACAGCATATTCTTTGGAAGCTTGAATTTCAAGCTAATAGCCCTTGCGGACTTGTTCTATATGAACAGGGTTCGTCTTTTGAATAGGAATAATAAATAATAATATTTCATGGTCTTGTATTTGAGTGTATAATAATAATAATAATAATAATAATAATAATAATAATAATAATAATAATAATAATAATAATAATAATAATTGGCTACATAAATCATTCATGATATGCCGATGTATATCATCTGTAAGTCCTCAAGAACTTTCATACTTTTACAAAATGCCAGATTTTTGAAAGGCTTTATAGCATATTCTTCAGGTTATCAATAATAATAATAATAATAATAATAATAATAATAATAATAATAATAATAATAATAATAATAATAATAATAATAATACCTTTATCTTTATATGTCCTAAGTATCTTAGGACAAATAAAGATAAAGATAATAATTATATCAGTATCTTTATATGTCCAAAGGACATATAAAGATACTGACCAACCCACCTATTGTATGCCTTCTATAAATACCTGTAAATCACGTATCTCAATTTATTTGCTTTCGCACTCTCATAGATGACCGCCAGTGCGCTGTCTACCAGCTACATGCTGATGAAAAGAAGATTGTAAGACGAATAGAGAAGTCTCTATATAAATTAAATGTCGTGGAAACAGTTAGAATTTTCAACGCTTCTGCCCTCAGAGAAGGTCTCCTCCCTAATAATAATAATAATAATAATAATTATAATAATAATAATAATAATAATAATAATAATAATAATAATAATTATTATTATTATTATTATCGAATAATCGATCAGGCAATGATCCTCTGGGACTATGGTATCAGAACAGACGTGACGTTGATTGACAAAATCAAAAAGAAAGTATCACTCATTGATGTCGCAATTCCATGGGACACCAGAGTAGATGAGAAAGAAAGAGAAAAAATTGATTAGTATCAAGACCTGAAAATCGAAATAAGAAGGATATGGAATATGCCAGTGGAAATTGTATCCATAATCACAGGAACACTAGGAATGATCCCAAGAACCCCGAAAAGGAATTTGGAAAAACTACTGTAGATGTCAGAAGTAGCTCCAGGACTCATACAAAAAGTGTGCCACTAGGAAAAGCCCACATAGTGAAAAGTGATGGACTCTAAGGAGGCAGGATGCAACCTGAACTCCTTTATAAAAACCACCCAGTCAGAATAGGATGACCGTGATAGAAAAAAAAATACACATAATTTTTGAAGCAAAATAATCACCTCAAGCCTCAAGAGAGAAATCGGATGAATTAGCAATGAGAAAGGGAAATAAGAATCTCAGGTGTACAAGTGACGGTTCTTACAAACAAAAATCTCAGGAATCCTTTCCAGACGGACTGACAACCGCAGCCTCTGCAAAGAAACTGGAAGATCACCTTTCACTGGAGGCGTCAGTAATATGATCAGATTTTCAATCTCCGAAATGATGCAAGAGCTGCGCGAATCGTGTGGGTGTCGTCATGTGATTTTAATACCAAAATGAGGTACAGTTCTCCTACGTTTGAATTAAATGCAGTTTTAATTCGCGACCCAGGCACCTGAGCATTCACACCTCTCTCTCTCTCTCTCTCTCTCTCTCTCCTCTCTCTCTCTCTCTCTCTCTATATATATATATATATATATATATATATATATATATATATATACATATATATATCCACAAATATTAGATTAACAAAAGTAATTTAAAATGGGAATTCACTATACTTAAACCTATTTATATATATATATATATATATATATATATATATATATATATATATATATATATATATATATATATATATATATATATGTGTGTGTGTGTGTGTGTGTTTGAACCTGTGCATGTTTGTATATTTCATTTTACCTTTGAGCTAGACAAGAGATTAAGTAGTGAGGTTTCTATGTAAGCCCATAATGAAGCAAAGATACTTTAAATTCAAGGGAAACTTTGTACCCAATTCGCCGTCAGTGTTCATCAGCCCACAATTTTTTGTTTTTTATTTATTTTGTGGGGAGCCATTCTACTCGATGCATTTTAAAAAAATCGATGAAACAATAGGTTTTAAGCATGTGGGTGGCAAGTAGCTTTACAACGCCTGACAGTCACGTCTGTTTTCAGTCATTTCTACCATTTTGCCTGAACACCTGGGAGACTTTAATAGAAAGTAAGGCTAATAATGAGAAATACTCAGAGTGAGCCTGAGGGACTTATTGCTCTCTCATCTTCACATGACTCGATTCACTTTCCTTAATTGTTTAGCGTTAATACGATGGAGGAAGAGAGCTATTACGTTTGTCTGATTATTATTTCTTTATCGTCATTCATTTGCTCTCTTTCCATAACCTCTTTCTCATTTGATCTCATCACAACTCAAACTCTTCTGTGAATGTGACGGTGACAATATCCTTGTATTATTAATAACATTATTGTTGTTGTTGTTGTTGTTTTGGCTGTTCTTTCCAATGATACTGAGGTTGCAACGGTGGAAATCATATCACACGCAACTGCAGCAGCACAATTAATTTATGGCGATCTGATTAATGCAAAATTTGAATTAAAGTTCAAGGGATACAGTTTCACATTACATTAATCAGAGAGAGAGAGAGAGAGAGAGAGAGAGAGAGAGAGAGAGAGAGAGAGTTTCACAGTATTAGCAGATAAAGAGAGATAAAGAGGGAAAGAGCGAAAATCATAACAGTACATTTTCATCATGTGCAATTTTAAATCGGTCCCAGTAATACAACCTCACGCTCTCCAAGTCCGGAGTCATTAATGCAGAATCCACAGCTACGAGGCTGAATTCAACGCCTGCAGGTTATAAAGTACTGAACAATGAACGGCCAGCCCCTTAGGAACATGACTGCATGAAGTAATGACAGATTAATTCTAAGAATAACATACAACTGAGAAATGCTTCAGGTGAAGACTATGCATCTCTTGTATATCGAAAGTGTTGTATCCCAAACTTATCTACAGAAACGATGTGTCCTGAGAGAGAGAGAGAGAGAGAGAGAGAGAGAGAGAGAGAGAGAGAGAGAGAGAGAGAGAGAGAGAGAGTAAATGTCTACAAATATACTACATTTTTGCATATATGGATGTATATCACTAAACACTATCAATATCTTGACGTATGAATGAAGTAATAAGAAGGACAGCAGAGGTAGGTGCAAAGTTATAAGATAATCAAACGAACTGATGTTCGCAGATGATATAGACCTGATTGGGAATACTTAAGAAAAACTGAAAAAAAACTAGAAGAAGAGTTTGAAGTACTTAAGACGAGAGTTTGAGAGTAAGGTTATAATGGTAAATGGAAACCAAAAAAACTGGAGGAATAATTATTATGGACAACAGGAGACTGAAAGCGTGCTATGGGTATATATTGGGAAGTACGAGTACATATGGATAATGGCAGAATGGGAAAAGAATCAAATTGTACAATAAATGAAGCAAGAACGGCAGTAAGCTGTCTGAAAAAGACTGGCAAGATTTGGAGTTTCTTTAGAGGAAAAGGTTGAAATTTATGAAGAGAATGTTGAGCAACCTCTTTTTAATGGACATGAAGTGTGGTTGTTAAATGAAAATTAAAGCAAAAAAGGTTAAAGCTTTTGAGATGAACTACTTATTTGATATATATTGCAAGACAAGAGTTGAAAGGGCGAAAAAGGTGGAGGTATAAGAAGTGGTGAAAAATGAGCAGATGTGAAAGGCTGTTTCAGAGTGTTTACGATGAAATGGTCACAAGGAAAGAATGGAGGACGATAGCCTAGTGAAAAGAGTGTATAATTATAAGGGTAGAGGAGGAGAGGAAAGCTTCGAAAGTGCTAACCAATGGCTTGAAGGAGCTATCGGAAAGGAAGGGCCTGTATGTCCAAGAAGCATGAAAGCACACGCAAGATGCTGGTGTTTGAGACAGTATGTGTAAGGCACCGGAGTCTCTGCTGATGAGTCCTCTGTGTAAGCGCATGAAGCAGCTATTGTGGAGGTTTTCTACTCAGGGGTTCATTCAGCAGTCAAAGTATGAATTTGCCGGTCACGGTTGTTTCGCTCCTTGTCTTTTTTTTTTTTTACGCAACTTTATGGGAGAAGTAAGGAAAATTTTAAACTAATTTCATTGTGAGATTATCTTGCAAAATAAGCATCTAATTGGTTTAATATCCGCATTCTTTGGAGCGATAGAATAACAAAGAAACAAAAAAGGATTTAATACACCTTCAGAGGAGAAAATAAACCAGAATGTGAACTTGAAAGTTGATAAGAAGTACAGAGGTAACATTCAAAGCAAAAATGTTCAATAAATAAAACGAACAACTGGGAGAAACAGACAGGATACTTTTCAGTATTTCATAATCAATATTCGTTGTTTCACTAACAAAGTAGTTAGGTCATCCAGATCACTAAAGAAAAAAAAAGGTCTAAATAGGAAAACGTTGAGATACCATCGAATTAAAGACAAAGGATCGCACCACATCCTAAATCTACAAAGACGGCGTACTAATCCTTCCCACCTCGTTGCACCGAGGTGCCAGGCTCTGTGACTGAAGGGGTTCAGAGTAATGTGATACCGTAAACCATAAACAGAGAATTTCAATTAAGCTCCACTTCCCCTTATGCTTCGCTTCTCTTATAATGCCCGTTTATGGCTGCCTGCTAGATGTGCAATTACGCCCGCTGCTGAAACAGGAGGAAAGTGGCTCTATTTCAACCTTCCCCTTTCTTCAGAGAGAAGTTAGGTTTGATGTTTAAGTTGTGCTAAAATGAACTACTACTTCAAGTACCGTCAGGTGTCGAAAGCTTGTAACCGGCCCCCGACTCCCTCTCTCTCTCTCTCTCTCTCTCTCTCTCTCTCTCTCTCTCTCTCTCTCTCTCTCTCTCTCCAGCAAAAGAATGAAAAATATTTTTACGAGGAACTAGAAGCAAGAATTATACAGATTCACGACTGACAGAACAACACATATAAAAAAGGGGGGAGGAGAGTGCCCTGTTACATGTTGTATGCACAATACGTGGCCCTTAAGAGCCAGCCAGCGCTTCAGAAAATATTCATCCACCTCTGGTAAACAAGCAGTTTTAGGACAATAATAAACACAGATACGTCAAAAGGTAGAGGTAATACAGAAATGCATTGTCAATTGAATCCTTTTCATCTGTTCTCCTTTTACTCAAAGGAGAACTCCGAGGCGCCTAATTACTTCAGCTGAAACCGAAAGCAGTGGCTCTTCAGTTCTTGAAACCGAAATTTCGTCTGAACCTCGACCTTGAGAAACTTGCGGAAACGACGCAGTAACTCCAACGGCGCCGAGCGAGAGCAGTTGCATAGTGAAGGCGAAAGGGAGTATGAAACCCACCGCCTCCCTCTCAATGAACAGATTAAAAAAATACATGAACGTCAATTAAGAATTACAAAAGATTATGAAGTGGATGGAAGAATTACGAACACCATAAAAGGGAAATAAATCACGAGCTCCACAACGAAAAAGAATAAGGACAAGGAGGAGAAAGGACAAACAAAGGGAAAGGGAGTTTCCAATTAGCCATTTGTTGCATGAACAATAGGTGACCCTTTGCAAGCCTCCCAGCACTCCAGAAAATGCCCGATCTATTTTGGTAAAGCAAGCAATGTCAGGAGACAGTTCAATATATATCTCCAAAGAACAGGTTACTCATAAAAGAATTTATATACCTCTAAATACTGAAAATAGTCAATTCAACTATTTCAATACAGTCATTACAGTCAAAAAAACATGTACTAATAAAAAAAATAAAAAACTGGAATATTACCAGAAATTGAAACATACACGAATTAAAAAAAAAAAAAAAAAAATATATATATATATATATATATATATATATATATATATATATATATATATATTAATTCTACGTGTATGTTTCAATTTTCTGGTAATATTCAATTTTACAATAATATGTTTTTTGTTTCTACCTACACACACACACACACACATATACACATATATATATATATATAATATATATAAATATAAATGCTATGTGTGTGTATAACTGTTCACGAAGATGGAACGTGATGAATGCATAAACAAAGGCAAATGCCACGAAGAACCGAGTGTCAAGGGCCTGCAGCCACTCCGTTGTGTCACTTTCCTTCGTGGCCTTAGCCTTTATATATATATATATATATATATATATATATATATATATATATATATATATATATATATATATACTATCTGTGTGCGTGTGTGTATATACTATATATATATATACACATATATATATATATATATATATATATATATATATATATATATATATACTCTACACCATATACTGAGGACAAAGATTTTTATCTTGAATATCTGTTAGCCTCACTAGCAAATTTGTTACCCACACACACACACACACGCATATGGTGTAGAGTATTGTAAAAGTAACTCTGCCCCTAACCTCGAAATATTGGCTTTTTCTCATTGCAAAACGATTTAGCAAGCCCAAATCTCTTAAAGCTGTAGATCTTCACTCTAAAGGACACTGCCGGATGAATCTTGAACTTTAACAAAAATCTCCTTAGTTCTGACCAGTCACGTTCATCATCTTGAAGCCACATTAGCTTCAATGGATTTTGCCCACCATTAGCTAAGCCCCAGCGACGCTTCACACGCTTGCCATGAGGACGTATGTCGCACATCTCACTGCAGTTTTATGACCATTCATCGCCCCTACATAAAGACGAGACTAGCTGCTATATTCCATGTAGTGTCTTTTATCACAGAATACTTTGTGTAATAAATGCAGTGAAGTTGGAATGTCGTAGCCCTTGTTCAACTGGACCTCTACCGATTAATTCCGGTTACTATAGTTTTCAAACTAAGCTTGTCCGGCTGTTTACTTGTCTATCAGTGTCTGTCACGCTTATTCTCCGAGAATTACTTGCTGGAAATAATGATCAACCTAATGTGTGTGAGAAAAATGCTACAAGCTTAGCATCTACAACTTAGGAGAATAGATCAGGCTCTAATAATTGCGAATCATCCTTTATCTTTTGATGTAAAAATGTTAAATCATTCTAGACGACAAATTCAGCCTAGGCATTTGCATATGTAGCAATTTACATGCCGTTTACTCTCTTTCTCTGTCTGTAGCTAAATAAATACATGCATACACACACACACACAACTTTTATAAGATGCTAAAGCACTTTCATTAATAAAGTGTTGTTTTGCAACAAACGAATATGATATGTTGTTTTAACAGTCATGAGCACTGTGAAGCAGACTGATACTGCTATTTCAGGCACAATAAGCGCTTTTCCGACGTTCAAACACCCATCCTACTTAAACATGTTGGCAGCATCTACCAACCTTTCCAAAGGAGCATAAATTCAAACTAAAGAGACATTAACTCGCTGAAAATGCTACTAATATTACTAAGACAGAAAACAAATGGAAATTACTTATATTGCATCTACTTTAGGCATAAAATTTTATAACTTTATGGCAGATTTATGAAAATTTAGGTATACAGCCAAGCACCGGGGCACTTCTAGCCATTCAACGCCTAAGACAGTGATAAGAGAAAGTTGGAGTGGTTGGACAGCAAGACTGAAGAAATGAATTAAGGTGAGTAGAAGGCGTATAAGTGGGTGCATACAACCTTTATTAATGCCTCCAGTAACTTTGACAGTGAACTGAAGATACACGCTCAGAAAGTGGGAGGTGTCGAGGAACCCTATCTATCTCTACTGCTCAACGTAACCACTGCTGCACTTTCTGTACCAATATCTCAGGGCCACATACTGAATGCTCCTGGTAATCCAACATTACTGTGTTTAGTACTATCTCAAAAATAACTCTGGAAATATTCAGTTTTTTCATATATTCTAAACTCACTACTTTCCACAGTAGACTGTCCATACGCAACTGTAGTCATCCCCAATTTCCACATTTTATCTTACCAATATAAATACATAACAATGGTAACTAATTACGGATTTGGTATCTGTGGATTTAAAGGTAATGTTATTTTTTCTAAATAAGTAGAGGAAAATGTTACATCCACAATTAAATAACTTTATCGATGGAAATATTACAAGACTAAATAAAGAATCAATTTTCGTAGAGCTGAAGAATCCTGTCCCCATTTAGTTTCTAAGAAACTGCATCCCTAACACTTATGACAAATTAGAACCATAGGCCATTCGTAGCATTCTGTGCAGTTCATAATAACAACAACAATCTGGAAAATAATAATAATAATAACAGAAGAAGAAGAAGAAGAAGGGGAGGAGGAGGAGGAGGAGGAGGAGGAGGAGGAAGACTAAAATAAAGCCTCCTTTCACAACTTTCTAAAAAATATAATTAACATTTTTATTCGGAAGGTCCCTCCCCCTTCAGTGCCTAATTAATTTGTGAGGAAACTTTTCCTGAAATTGTTTAAGCATTCTTATATAATCATTTTTTGACCATGAACTATAATGGTAGTGAGAGTTAAATGAGGAAAAAAGTGAAATACTTTTTACAAGTCTTCACTCTGTCTCCAAGAAAGGTTACTTGACGGATAACGGGATCTTTCAGTAACACGACAGTTACAGCAAAAGGAAAAAGATTCATTGACAATCTGCAATAAAAATGAAAAATCAAATCTAGCTGGATTACAATGAATCACTGGAACACTTCAAAACTTATTCCCACTTAATTTAAGTTGAGCTTAATTATCTATTCAACTGCTTATTTTTTCTTTTACATCTAGAGGAAAGAATGAGGAGAAAATTTATCGAATCTTCTTGTTTTCTTCGTTTGCCTTTCTGTTAGCTGTAATTTTCGTTAAGTCAATATCCAAGTCATTTACACGGCATGGCCGTGCTCAAGTATCATTCATCTTCGACCTCTGACCTAGGACTACATGAATTAGTAACTGAGAGCAACTAATAAAAACTGTAAATATACAACATACATAAAGCTACATGCTCAAGAGGTTTATGAGATAAAGTAAAAACGAGCGTCCTCCGACCAGCCAAAAGTCAAACTGGATTCAGATTAACGAGTAAAAAACTGAACATACTATAAACAGAAATAAATAAATAACGTCAATGCAAGGGTACAGCATGAAATACAGGCATAAATTATAAATCTATTACGACAACAGCATCGAATCATTTATCAATGACAAAAGCGCCAAAAAAATAAAACGTGGAACCGTGAGCAAAATCTTCCAGTTAAAGTCCAAAGTTTTGCAACAATCCCTCGGTCAATTATGCAAATGAACCATTGAACTGAAGTTTTGAGACTGGTCGATGGACACGAGCTCTTGGTAATGTAATTTCATTTGAATGATTTACGCAAGGTACGGAAACAGAAAGAGTGCTGTAATATTTTCATTTATTATAATTGAAAGCACGACACAAAAACGATTTCCACAAGTAATTTTAATAAAATATGAACATGCACACACATTATATATATGTATATATACATCGTATATATATTATATATAATACGGACATATAATTATATATTAAAAGAATCTTCTAATCACTTTTTCTTTATTTGTTCTTCATTTGGAATTTGAAGTCACATATTAGGTGAAACAAGGCAGCTGGCAGGATGTGTGAATAAGATTACGAGGACCCTCAAAAGTGTCTATGGAAGCCAAGACTGGAAAGCTGTGGAGTTAATATAAGAACTGAAAGGGAGAGAAGTGTGAGATACAAAGAAGTGGTAAATGGGTCAGCGTAGGTGGAAGGATGGCTTAGTGTTTTAAAAAGGTCCAGTTATGGGGAAAAAATGGTCAAAAGAATAAAAATTGTGGATGTATCTGTACAGGAGTATGAAGTGGCTACTGTGATGGAAGGTCTACGCACAGTATTCATCCACGATAAGCAGCTGATTTCAATGTGAAGGTGATTACTGTCCTTTCATTTATTGTAAGCCCAACACCCCACCCATATTCACACCTTGCTAGCGCAAACAGCGCTATGTTGAAACACGTGTTGTTCTCGTACAATATATAAAGGGTACATTTGCGCATGTTTGCCCAAAAACACATCAAGGTGACTAAGCAGGAGAGACACAATCTTACTTAACGACGGGCTACAGTGGATTTCCAGCTCAGGTGCTTTCCCAAACCCATCAGTCATTATCCAGATATTAATTATTTCAAAATCCTTGCAGTTCTTAGAACGACGATTTCTAAGTCACATCTCAGACTATTACAGATCTACTGCAGCACAAGAAAAAGAGTAATATACGCTGTAGGTTTTAATTGCACAATAAATCATTCTTATGTGAACTCTACTTCCTACAGTCCCCAAAAAAGGTTCATCATTTCATCTTCGTGAATGTCTTTCCGCATTAGCAGTGAATTACGTTACTATTATAGGCTAATCACAATGCGTATGTTTTACTGCCAAAACCGGGCGGGGAATAGCAAGGAGAAATTACGTTTTTTCGCTTTATTTTTTAATCTCTGAATAAAATTCCTTGAAAATATGTTTATTTCAGGATTCTGACGTTTCCATTACCGTGTTTCAAATATGCAGACAGTACACACACACACTCTCTCTCTCTCTCTCTCTCTCTCTCCCTTTAGATGAAAACCTTGATTACAAAAACTCTAGATGAAACATTTGAGTAATTTCCAAGACTCTCAAAAAAGAGAAACAAGGTTATATTATAGTAACTTAAATTTTAGATTTATAAATAAAATTAAAAATTTCTTTGGCATAAAGAATTCGAAAACATAAAGATTATGAAACTATCACTTTCAATATACTGTACACGTAGTAGAAATTGATACCGTAATTTCTTGCCAGCCCCTACCCACTAATAGGCACGGACTACTAACATATTTTCAATATTTTATTCACAGACAATTTACTATGGATTACCCTTATAATCTTACTACATTTAACTTCATCTAAAATTCTGTTTTACACGTCATATCCTAAATACAGTCGTA
The DNA here is from genome assembly GCF_040412425.1 of Macrobrachium rosenbergii. Lineage (NCBI taxonomy): Eukaryota > Metazoa > Arthropoda > Malacostraca > Decapoda > Palaemonidae > Macrobrachium > Macrobrachium rosenbergii. Next base: position 48,642,695 of record NC_089752.1, on the reverse strand, counting down.
TAATATTGTATATGTAAAATGTGTATAATAAAGTGCCGTATGCAAAATAAGGCATTGTTCATTGACTATGCCTTGTACAAGCTAGAATAAGAATATAAAAGAGCAAACGAAAACTAATTCGACATATATACATGAAAGAACGAATAATACACCAGGAAATGCAATGCAATCGTAGATTGCATTGCATTGGATTATAGATTTTAGGCAAACGGCGAAGCACTGGGACCTATGAGGTCATTCAGCGCTGAAAGGGAAATTGAGAGTAAAGGAGGTTTGAAAGGTGTAACAGGAGGTAAACCTCGCAGTTGCACTATGAAATAATTGTTAGGAGAGAGTGGATAGCAAGAGGGAAGACAGATAATAAGAATGGAGGTACAGTAAAATGAATAAAAGGGGTTGCAGCTAGAGGCCGAAGGGACGCTGCAAAAAATTCTTTAGTAATACCTACAGTGCACCCCATGATGTGCACTGACGGTACTAACCCTCTACGAGATATAAATCGTAGAGACCACAGTTCTATGAGACTCCAGTATAATTTGACAGGTAAATTAGTAGCTATAACATGGTCATTTATAAAACACAACAAATCGACAAAATGACCCGAAAAATATCATAGGTCATGAGTACCTTACTTCTCAATTACCGAAGTGAAATATCCGGTGTCTGACAGCCCTGAAAACCTCTAAAATATTACAAGATTATGTCGAAATCAGACAGATGCTGAGACCAGATTATGGCAAGATGTCCGGTACACTCAGAAGTTTCGTTTGGTATAATCAGAAATTTTGCTTGATGCAATCAGAAACTTTGTCTGGTACAATCAGAAACTTTGTCTGGTACTACCAGAAATTTTGTCTGGTACAATCAGAAATTTTTTTTCGGTACAATCAGAAATTTTGTCCGGTACTATCAGAAATTTTGTCTGGTACAATCAGAATTTTTTTTCCAGTACAATCAGCAACTTTGTCGGGTACAATCAGATTTTTTTTCGGTACAATTAGAAATTTTGTTTGGAATAATCAGAAATTTTGTCGGATACAATCAGAAACTTTGTCAAGTATAATTAGAAGCTTTGTCCGGTACTACCAGACTACCAGAAATTTTGTCTGGTACAATCAGAATTTTTTTTTCGGTGCAATAAGAAATTTTGTCCAGTACTATCAGAAATTTTGTCTGGTACAATCAGAATTTTTTTTCCGTTACAATCAGAAATTTTGTCCGGTACTATCAGAAATTTTGTCTGGTACAATCAGAATTTTTTTTCCGGTACAATCAGAAATTTTGTCCTGTACTATCCGAAATTTTGTCTGGTACGATCAGAATTTTCTCCGGTATAATCAGAAATTTTGTCCGGCACTGTCAAATTCTGTCTGGTATAATTATGAAATGCTTGAGTGTGTCAGTTCTAACGTTATAATATTGATGCAAAATGAATGAAACTATAGATCAGTAAAACTAAATATTATACTATGGTTTCCAAGGATATCCCAATAGAAGCAGACTTGAGAGAAATTGAATACAAATCGATTATGACAAAATGTTTGCGTTAATGCAAAGAACTTTTACATTTATTGCCTTAAGAGGATTATGGTATATCTACCATTCTGCAATCTTCGAAATGCTTCGCTACCAAAGCAAGTTAGTAAAAAATTTCGTTACATGAGCAAATTAGTAAAAACCATTAAAAGGAATAATTATAAATGACTCATGTACAAGCATACTAATGATGAACATTAAATAACTCGTAAGACTCTGCCACACCTTCACTTTTTTTATGCGTATAAATGGGAAGAAGATAATTAATTATATATATATATATATATATATATATATATATATATATATATATATATATCTGTCTTAATATACAATATGTATAAATATATATAGATATATATACTGTATATACATATATATATATACACACACATATATATATATATATATATATATATATATATATATATATATATGGAGAGAGAGAGAGAGAGAATAACTGCACAACACACACCCTATATATATACACACATGTATTATATATATATATATATATATATATATATATATATATATATATATATATATATATACACACACACACAGAGAGAGAGAGAGAGAGAGAGAGAGAGAGAGGGGAGAGAGAGAGAATACCCGCACAACAAAGAACAGCTTATTTCGTCTACCTTCCGAGCCTTTCTCTAGCCACCCACTCATTTCCTGCCTTTTTCGCTCTCTCCCCCTACTTTGAATTTCTTCATTTCTCGAATATTGTATTCCGGGCACATCGCTTCTCAATGATGGTGAGCAAACACTCCATCATGGTGCAATTTACCTCTGACTCAGAATCCAAACTTTTTTTTCAACTCTCTCTCTCTCTCTCTCTCTGCAAACAGAGCACTTTTTTGTCAGAGGCAAACTGCAGACGGAAGGCAAATTTGCCTTTCTCTTGTTTTCTGTTTTCATTCCAAGACTCAACAGCTTGAGCCTTGATTAGCGCTAATGGCCGGAAGTTACCGGAAGAACGTTAAAATGAAGCGTTGCGAATGGTATCCAGTTCTCATTTACCTTAGGTATTTTTGCCTCCGACAGCGAACCTGCACCATAAGACATCAACAGTGGGAATGAAAGAAAGAGAGAGAAAGATAATGATTTGAGTAAAGCAGAGGGGAAGGATTTACATGAGGAAATTGAATACAGGTAACATGTTACCATATCTCAACTGATAAAAACGGGAGGAAGTATATTCAGAAAAGGGCAAGTTTGTAGATAAGGCTAGCGTTAAACGAAAAAAAAGAGAATATGCAAAGTTGCATAAATATGAAGTATCCTAAGGAATTGAGCGCGACCATTTTGGAAACGCGCGGTCTGTGAATTTCTGGAGCGTAAGGAATGTGAGGTAAGAGAAATACTGAAGACGTTTATCGCCTTTCCTTTATTTCTAACAGCGAAAATAAAAGTACTTGCCCGTGAAAACACAACGAAAAATAAAAGCAGTTTCCTGTGACAGCACTACAAAATACAAAAGCATCTTCTGTGAAGACACCACCATAAATAAAAGCATATTCCTGTGAAAACACAACGACAAATAATAGCATCTTGCTGTGAAAACAACATGATCAATATAAATATCATACTGTGAAAATACCATGAGAAATAAAAGCATCTTCCCGTGAAAACACTACGGTAAATAAAAGGACTTTTCTATGAAAACACCACGCTAAATAACAGCATCTTGCGGTGAAAACACCAAGAAAAATAAAAGCATCTTTCAGTGAAGACACCACCAAAAATAAAAGCTTCTTCCTGTAAAAAAAAAGCATATATCAGACTAAAATGTCCATTACCAAGTTAAATGTCTATTTACTCATACAAGGGAAAAGTAATCAAATTTACGTCCTAACACACTGCTGTTTTCAGGAATCACGTTTCGGGGTAATATCCAGCAAGAAGTTTCTGAAAAACCACCAGTAATATTACTACACACACGAGGCTCCAGAGTTTATGTTATACAATAATAATTTTTTTCGCAGGTTTTTTTTTACTACTGCAGCTTGAAACTTCCAGTTAAAGTGTTCATACTGATTTTATCAGAAAAATCATAATTTTTGTCATCGGCATTCCGTGCCATCATTTTCATCTATATTCTACTTTACTTCTCTATGTTTATTCTTTTCTCTAGTCTATTAAAGCTTGCTAAGGCAGTTATTAGGCACTTTGTCTAGTTCGCATTTTTTACTTCTCTTTGTTTATTTTTTTCTCTCTAGTCCATGAAAGCTTGCTAAGGAAGTTACTAGACATTTCGTCTTGTTCGCATTTAATAATAATAATAATAATAATAATAATAATAATAATAATAATAATAATAATAATAATAATAATAATAATAATAATAATAATAATAATAATCTTGGAAGAAGACCCACTTTGAGGCAAACTTCGTTGAAAAGAATGGCACTCTCTATGCCGCTGAACTTATATTGCGCCTTCTTAACTTGGCGTATAAGTTTCTTCGTTTCTGCTGAAACGAAGAAACTTATATATATGCTCAGTGGTGATGGGAAGCGCTGTCTCATCAACATACTGCTAGTCTCATTGTTTTTCATCGAAATAATAATAATATTACTTTTAGAATTGCAGAAGCAATCCACAAGTTGTTATTAAAATTTTTACCGACATTTTGCATTACAAATATCCACCAGGTTTCTGCAGAATCTATAACACTCTGCATCACAAAAATCTTTATATTTGTAAACTGGACAGATGGAATCCTTCTAACCTAGTGTTTGGAACTTTGTCCCATCATGGCCCAATTATGCTGCCAATTTCGAAGTTTGTCCTGATGAACGAGCATAGGCAAAGGGGCCACCTATAAAGACTTCCAGTATATAACTGACCTTTAAAATGAAACTAGAAAATAACAAATTTTAAAAATAATTCGTACTTTTCCTAACATACAAACCTGAAATTCTTTACATTAGGATAAGCTTAATCAATTTCTTAATCTCTAATGTAAAGAGCGAAGGTTTACATGTGTAAGAACAAATAGCAAATCTCAAAAATAATTTGTATCTTTCTTAACATACAAACCTGAAGTTCTTTACATCAGAAATTAAGAAATTAATAAAGCTTATCCTAATGTCATGAACTTCAGGTTTATATCTGTGTAGGAACAAATAATCAGTAAGAAGAAATAACAGTATATAAATGAGAGAACTGAAAAATGGTCTTTCCAACTTTGATTCTTAAAGAAACAATATTCTCGGTTTTGTTAAATGCTTTTAGATTTGATCAAAGTTAGCTTCATGAAAAGAATAAAAAAATTAGCACCCATGGTTTTCAACAGATAAACAGGTATTCTTTCACGAACTCCTTCATTCCCCACTGGAACTTACCCTCAACAACATCCATTATTTGCGCAATAGGATCTCTTTGAAATCCTCTCTATGAATAATAAAATCCAATACCTTCGGTCAGATCTCTCTAACGAAATATCAGCACCTAAATAAAACAAATATACAAAAAAATCCTTGGTTATCCAGGCAATATTCATCGCCACGATTTTCTTTGAAACACAGACACAGACCATTAAGAGGTCTCATGAAGGAGAATCATTAATAGCAAAGATCTCCAATGCATCATTCTTATCATATGTTAATGGGAATTTCCTGCGGGAGATTATTATCTAAATTATGATTTCGTATGTGATTAAATTATGATTTCATATGTGATTAAATCATGATCTCTTATGTAATTAAGGGTTGTAATAACAACAGCCACTGTAACGGGGAATACATCTCGGATCTCTTCCTCAACATCAAACTGCAAAATGACTGAAACGCGAGATGATGTGCAGAGCCCTAAAGTAAATCACCTTCAAGCAGCCTCTCCCCCTCCCTTCCCCACCCTCACATAGGTAAACAACACCACCCGGGGGAAAAGGGCGTCAACGACCTTGGCACTTCTGACGCGAGTACAGCCATCAATCAATCAATCAATCAATCAGTTAGACCAACGGGAGGCATTATTACAACATTATGCAACTTGAATATGATGTTACATTAAGGTCCTGTTAAATCTCTCTCAAAGGGTTGGTGGTCTAACGAATTGCAGCGTTTCCTTAGTACATTTCATGAATATGGTATCTTTTAAAATCAAGGTTTTACAGAATTAAACCTCTGAATATGCATATATATGTATGTATGTATGTATGTATATATATATATATATATATATATATATATATATATATATATATATATATATATATATATATATATATATATATATATATATATACAAAGGAAATCATTTATGCAGAATAGTATTTAATGGAGATTTTATTTGCAAAAGTAACTGGACGATGGGGACAGATTAGTCATTAACTTATGGCTTCTTACGAATAAATCTCCGTCAGATGCCGTTCTGTTTTAAATGAGAGTCCAGTTATTATTATGTATTAATAAACAGTACAATTGTGCAAGTGATCAAGTTTAATACATATATATGTATATATACATATTTGTTTGTGTTCAATTTAAAAACAAAAATAATAAAAATAAAGAAAACATACAAGTACGTAGAAATAGAAACAAATAAGCCTGTTGCGAGACAAAAACTTCCTAAAAGCTCATTCATCGTTCTACACACTTTCTCAGAAGTTTCTGAAAAAACGACATGAGAATATTCACATACAGTATATATATATATATATATATATATATATATATATATATATATATATATATATATATATATATATATATATATATATATATATATATATATATATATATTTTTATATTTATATATTTATATATATATATATATATATATTATATATATATATATTATATATACAGTATATATATATATATATATATATATATATATATATATATATAGATATAGATATATATATATAAAGAACTCATTTATGCAGAATGGTATCTAATGGAGATATGATTTGCAAAAGTAACCGGACGATGGAGACAGACTAGTCCTTGAAAGCTTGTAACTATTGAGAATAAAATCTCCGTCAGATACCATTCTGTTCAAATGAGGTCCAAAAATAATAAAAACAAAGAAAACACACAAGTAAACAGAAATAGGAACAATAAGCACGTGCGAAAGAGAACTTCCCAAAAGCTCATAAAGCTCATCGTTCCCCCTTTCTCAGGTTTCTGAAAAACGACGTGAAATAATTCAAGCTTTAACAAAGTCTAATACAATGTCGTACGAAGAGAATGTAGGAACTTTGAAGGATATTGCTGTCGTTTGTTAGAAACAGGCAAAAGAGACGAAAGAAATGAGAAAAAAGAGAAGAATAGGAGCACCGTCAGAAAAATTAGACTCTCAACGCAAAGGAGAGAGAGAGAGAGAGAGAGAGAGAGAGAGAGAGAATCAAATTACTAACCCGTTTAGCCTTGCGTTGGCAGAGAAATGGAATTTTTTTTACCGGGAAACTTCGCAGATATTCAGTTTCTGCCTTTCATTATCCCAGTTCGCTTGGATCAGTATCACGTTTTTCAGGTACGCATGGAAACTCTACAATATATTTTTTACGCTTTTCCCAGTAACTAATCTCCACTTTAACTTTTAATTCTGCTATATTCAAAGTCTAGTACGTAAAAGGGTTGAAAATGAATATTCCTTTTCCTTCCCTGTTTTGAGAATGCCTGTGCTACCGTTGAGCTAATGTCACAGTGCTGCAAAAGAAACTATTGTGACTATGACTTTTACGGTCTGGATAGGTAGCCTGACTGTAAGTGATTACTAACGCAGGCATTGGGATCGGCAACGTACCAAGATTATGGAAAGTCTTACGCCATTATAGCATCACTGTTAATTTATAAAACTAAATAAAACTATCCGTGGACGAAGCCAATGCAAAGTTACTGTAGACGGAGTTTTGTCGAGCGAATTTGCAGTGAATAGTGGGGTGCTACAAGGAAATGTTGTCATCTACGCTGTTTGGCCTACTGGCCTTTTTCATCAATTTTGAAAGGAAAAAAGGATTAGAGATGGAAGAAAAGGCCTACGCTGAAGCAACGACAGAAACTTGACAGACTTGGAAGACGCCTATGATACAGTTTTCATAAATAAAATAAAAAAATACAAGATTTGCAAAGCTTGCTTAACAAAATGCATCACATACTCACCTACATGGGACTTAAAATAAATCTAAGAAAAACAGAAGTAATGAGGAAAGGTATGCACAGAGGGATGAAATCACAATATATCGAGAAAATTAAACAAGGCTTATATACAAACTCTTTCAAGATGGATCTAGTGAAAACTGAAAAAGGCAAATCAGACAATGGGCAGGCAGATCGAACAGACTAAAAGTGCATAAGAAGTAAGAGTTTACATCAGCCAAATACGATAAGTACTGTTATATGGGTATGAATATTGGCATAATAAAGATTTGGTTGATTCAAGTACCTATGAGGAGTCAGGTGGCAAGATGTAGTGAGATATGATACCAAAAGGGATTTTACGTCAGTTCCATTTGTAGATGAGATAATGAAGAAAAGGAGATAAAGATGGTTTGGACATGTCCCTCGTACTAAATTATTTCAGGGAGAATCGTGCCTAACATGTGTCAACTGGGCTCCTGTAAGCAACAGATGGTGGGTGGAAGTGAGAGCAGGAGACATACGTGGCAGAGATTCGCAAAGGCCCTCTACGTTGCACGGCGTTGAAGGCAATGATGATGATATTGTATAGATTAAGGTCCAAAGAAAAGTGAGGTCTACCCACGCGCAGTTAAATTGGGGGTGAGCCAGGCGGGTGGATAATTTGTGACGTCAGTGGTAACCGTTGGTTCAGCGGGTAGCCTTTCCTGAGACACAAATTTTTTATTCTTCAGACCAAAATGCAACGCAATCAGGAGGTATATACATAAAGAGTGCTGCCATAGCTGTTGGTGAGTTTTGTGATTGAGAGAACAAAACTATCTTGGTAACCGGGAAACTGGCAAAGAAAAGGTGGACATAAATTATGTGATCTGCTGATCAGTAAGAAAAATTCATACATTACGATGAAAAGTGTTTATTGTTATATTTATACGAGATGCCACAGCAATATATAATTTGTTTATACAAATGCCCAAATGAAGTAGATTAAAATTTCCATCAATACATATACAAACGTAATAAGTATAAATGCTCGTATTCATTTATATATATATATATATATATATATATATATATATATATATATATATATATATATATATAATATAAACACACACACGTATATATATTATATATATATATATATATATATATATATATATAATATATATATATATATATATATATATATATATATATATATATATATATATATATATATATATATATATATATATTATATACATGTGCATGCATACATACACGCGCAAAATATGACTATTTCATAACCACAAACAAAATATCTGAACTACACACACATTTCATTCATTCCCACATGGTTTCCATTTACATTTAAATTTACAGTTTTTGCAGCTAATCTGCCATTTTCCTAGACGAGGTAATTTCTCTGTTCAAAATGCGTAGCCTGAAAAAAGTACGGAAACGAACAAAATAAGTTATTACATCATTCAGCAAAGGGATAAAATGCCCAATATAAGGACACGGCTTTTTGATAGCACCACTTCCGGGTTTTAGCCTTTTTTTCGCCATGATAACACTTGAACATATTTTCCATGATTTTCCAATTGTTCCAAAAATGTCTTTGATGGTTTTTTTTTTACTTTCCCTCTTTTCTGCTTCTTGCACTTATCCATGTGTTTTCTCCTGTTGGCGAATATGTGCAAGGAACCCATATTCGGAAAATTTATAAACAATGAAGTCTCTAAAGTATTCCGGACCTTCTTCTTCTATAGCTTCTCCCAGATCACTGGACCTTAGGTCTGTGGTGCATGTGGTGTCATTTTCTTCCCCAACAGAATCCCAGTTATTTGGTCAGCAAAATAACATTGCTGATAGGCTTAATTCCTGTTGAAGATTTTCATTATCATCAACAGAGATATAAAAAAAAAAAACCAGATGATACATTATTATCTTCGCAACTGCCATCAGTATTATAATTTGATCCCACGAGGATGATTTAGCCTGCAAGTGAATATTTGTGAAATATTAAAATTTGTTTTTACTACGACAGGCACTTTAGGCAAAGACTTGGAAGAGATGACCAAGCCTCTATGAAACTGGTAAAATCCTTTTCTTTCCAAAGACACTCACTGATGATACAGCATTAATCATGCTATTCATTACTTAATTTTTTATGTTTGCAAGTCCATCCTACATGCATTTCTTGTCAGTTTCTCGTCGTAAGGAACTCGAGAATTAAATAACTCAAGCCAGGAATCAGTTAGGGATATAAAATGACTGATAGCTCGCCAGAGCATGTCCCAAAATAAACCCCAGCTCCCAAAGTAATCCAGTGATTTGGCAATCGTTTCGCTGCCAAATCATCATCGTTGTTAATGGGGTCGTTTGGCGTTGTTTTAAAACAAGGGATGGCGTGCACGTCCGTGTCTAAATTTTTTTTTTTTCATCTGGAGAATTTCTGTAAATGTTTTAAAATGTGTTGTGGTTGGTTCTATACGGGTTGTCCTGTCGTGGTTAAATTCTTGCTTTTATGGTGGATTTTGAATACGATCGATTTCACACTACTACAACTGATAATATAACGATATCCTAGTACAAAACTACCTTTCAGACATAGGCAGATAACAGGAAGACACGTTAGATAGCACTCATAAGGTCAAATACGGTAGCCAATAGGAAGAAATGTTAAATAAAACTCATAACGTCCAATACGGTATATAGTAGGAAGGTATGTTTTAGTTCTTCATTCTCAGGGAAGCAGTGAAAACTAACATCATCGCCCGGTCTTTTCAAATTCTTTGACTAACCGTACACAGTCCAGCACTTTGGCATTTTGCTGAATAACAGCAGTGCCACTAAGGTAAGGCACAAGACCCACTGATTTAATAAAAACACGGAAGTGCAAATGTTTCCCTGTGAGTCTGGTTTGTAAACGAATAAGAAGTCAGTAGCCTGACCTGGGATAAACAAGGTCTAGTGGTCTACTCTGACATCATAATCTGGGATGCGCAGGTAGCGACAAATTTTGTGCCTCCGGTGTAAATCAGTACATCAGCAGGAACTCTCACATAAGACCCTGTTACATAAAAAGCAGGGGCTCTGTTGTTAATACTGCTGTCACACTGCCACTAACAAAGAAAATTTTCTCGTAAGGGGTAAGGAAAAATGAAAGGAGCTTAACACCCTTTTTGGTCAATTAGTTTCCTTATTTCTTTTTATTCTTCTGGTAAGAAACAATGGAAAGTTTAGGACCTCACTTTCGATTCAGGCGATGAGGTTACAATGACAAAGGACTACAATGAACCCCCTCAATCTCCCCCCCCCAACCTCAAATGTCCTTTTTTTAAAGGTTCTTCTCAAACGGGAAATATGAGAGAGAGAGAGAGAGAGAGAGAGAGAGAGAGAGAGAGAGAGAGAGATATTCAGGGAACATCCTTTGTTTTCATACGGCAGCAACAGACCGCTGCTCGGGAAAAATAATGTAGTCAGGAGCCGAGAGAAAAAAAAAAAAAGAAAAAGAAAAACCAGCACCTTTTCGAAACTCTACAATTACCGAGTTGCGTATTGTTAGTAAGAAAGTGCGCGAGAGAGAGAGATGGGTATGGTCAAATCAGTACTCGTGATAAAGAATCTTTTAAAACTAATTTTAATTTTTTCAAATGTTCGCGTTCTTTATTATTAATTACGTACAGTTACAGAGGTGACAAAATCATATTAAAATGAAAAACTGAAAGTAAAAACAGAGTACGAAATAGAGGTAAAAATTTGCTATGATGTAATTAGAAACTTACAAAATCTCTTGCAAAAGAAAACTCAACAACGGAAGAACAAGGCTCATCTTCATTTTCGGAGTAAATTCTTTTCTTGTAAGTTCCGGTCTCAGGAGTCCAAACAAGATGAGAATTAGTTTGCCCTCAAAACGGCGCCCCCCCCCCCCAACAAAAAAAAACACAAGTAATGAAAAAAATCTACTTTCCGCTTTATCCAGGAGTTCACGACCAAGCCTGGTTGGATGTAAATCATGTTGGCCCTCTGAACGAAAACACACTTTGGACGAAGATAAATCTATTCGCAGCTGGTGTACTGATACTATTTTCTTTAGTTAGTTTTATTAACTTTTTTTTTTTAGAAAGAAGGGCGATGGGACGGGCAACAGTCATGATCATTTTCGTAATCTATTAAAAGCTGCGTAATCCGTCAGAAATAAAAATGCATTCTGACGATAGGAAAAAACTTAATATTCTATTCATTATAAAAGAGCACTGGTTAACAGAAACAGCGAGCCAATAGACACAATGACAGTGACAATAGTATGCCAAGATCGAAAATCAAAACCCACGTTATGAACTGTATCTGAACTGTTTAAGGGTTTCATTCCTAACACCACGAAAAGGTGTATGATAATATGACCTTCTGTTGAAAGATAATCAACCACAACGGTAAATATATAAATCTTAGAGGTATTAACTTTTATGAACATAAGAAAATTAAAACCATTCTTGTACTTCGATAGCAAAATTGTTTTTCATTCTTCGATGTAGTATACCTAACGGGGACTGGTAACCTTTATGCATTTAATACCACTGAGCTTCAATGTTATATCACTTGTTTTCTGTTTGCTAAAGGTCATGCACAAGACCGAGAGTAGTTGACATTTTCCTCTTATTAGATAATAGTTGAGGCAATGACACTGGCTATTCATTAATTTTTTTTTTCTTAGTATATACAGTTATGCATAAAATTCTTCACGCGTCCGGCAACGTTCAGTACGATAACACTAAAAGTTTCTTGGATACGATGTAATTACATGCGTCTGTATATACATACATACATACATACACACACACACACACACACACACACACACACATATATATATATATATATATATATATATATATATATATATATATATAAAGAGAGAGAGAGAGAGAGAGAGAGAGAGAGAGAGAGAATTATATGGCACATGTGGTGTGTAGGCTGACAAGTTTCGTTATGTTCTACACCTGTATCCTACAGCAATCTGTTAATGTCAACTTCCTTCGAATAAAAAATGCTCTTTTCATAAGACGAAAGTTTGCAAGGCAGAGTACAAGTTTCACACATAATGATCCCACAATTTCATTAGTAACTCCAAGCCACTGAACGCAATGTTAAGATTACTCCATAAACATTTCTAGGAAATGATATGCAATGCCAACTCTTCAAACAATTGAGTCGTTACACTGTAATTGCGCACTGCAGGGTTTACGTCTGCTTCCATTAGCGGTGTACCAGATTCGCTTGATTTCATCATAATCGAAAGATTAATGCTCGTATTATAATCATCAGTAATGCCTACACGAGTTATTACTAATTGGACAGTATGTGCTGAAAGTTACCCAGAAAAAAATAGTTTACGTATAATTTAAGTACGTACAAAAGTTTTACGTAAAACAGTCCAAGAAATAAAAATGACAATAATCACAATAATAGTAAAATGATAACAATAATAGTAATAATGATAATAACAATAGTAATAATGATAATAATACTAAAAACAGGTCGCTACGGTTTCGTACTCGAAATTTCATTAACACGGAAATTCTTAGACACATTACGAACAATCTGACAAAACAAATCGTACATTGACTTTAAATGGGTAAAATTGTTATGTACGTACATGAAAATATAAATTATGTACAAGAAAATATAAACATAGAAACGAAGAAATTAAATGGCAATAAAAAACTAAAAATAAATTACATAATAAATAAATAAAAATGACGCCCGTCTGTAGGGCAAATGATAACTAATCACAGACACAAGTAACTCACCATTCTAAATCAAAAACATTGCAGATCTCTCTCTCCCTCTCTCTCTCTCTCTCTCTCTATTACCACATCTTAAACAAATTCTCCTTAAAATGATTAAAATCTGTATTTCACGTTTTATCTAAGCACTTGTCAACCTACCAAAAATCCTGATGTTTGTCTAAACACGCTCCTCCTCTCTTTGCTTTCCATCTCCCTTTATATTTGTCCTAATCCCCTCTTTCCCTCTCCCCCTGTTAGCTATTACTTCATCCATGCGTTTCAGTCTGGGTGTCTCTAAAAGGGATTTCTCTCACAACGCGGGAAAAGAAAACTAATTCTCTTTCTCTCAAATCTACTTTCCCTCACGTTTTCCACTTGTCCGAATCGGTGCAAATCATTTCTCCTAAATGAAAACACTTGACAGATTAATAATATGCAAAGATGAAATAGGGTCTTCAATCTGAAGTGCCGAGGTGCTACATTTACCTGGCACTCCATGAAGTGGGCTCTATGCACAGGTGAAATAAAGAACATAATGCCAGCTGTTAATACGTGGCTTACACCAGCAAGATAGCAGACGAAAAGTGGTTTCTGTATCCTCCATTTGAAATCAAGACAACTCTCTCTTTTTCACTTTATCATCTCGGCGTTTGTTTTAGTTGAGGATTTATGATCCCATCCTTATAAACAATGGGAAACAGGTGTGTGTGTGTGTGTGTGTGTGTGTGTGTGTGTGTGTGTGTGTGTGTGTGTGAGAGAGAGAGAGAGAGAGAGAGAGAGAGGAGAGAGAGAGAGAGAGAGAGAGAGAAAGAGAGGGGGGGGGGAGAACGCAGGATTATGATCGACAAGTTTAAATACTGATTTGGTAAGGATAAAACTTTAAGAAAAATATTAGGAGACAGATGGCAGCATACAATGAGAAATGACACCTTGGGGGGAATTACGGAAGTTCCAAGAACAGATGAGACAATAATAAAAGAAGAAAATCAGAAGAGTTGGAATATCCAGAGCTACTTCGATGAGAACTGTGAGATGGGGAGGCTGGAGATGAGTGGAGATTTGTGGAAGTGAGAGTGATGATGATGAAGATGACGATCTTTGGTGAGTTTCTGTTGTTACCATAATATGAAATTTTGCTCGATTTTTCACACTATCAGTAAATGGCACTTTTGTTCCTTATCCGTGTTACGCGTTACTGACTTTGTAATCCTATCTTCAAAATTCTCAGACTTATCCAAGGTTATAGTAGTCATGATAATCAGAACAATGCCCATGTAACTTAACTCTCCGTATCAAGTTATGATCATTAAAATAAATATGAAGAGAGAGAGAGCGTTAACGATGTCGTGATAGTTTCTTAAAACCTATAAGCATTTTAATACTTTTATACATATTTATTAATTTATTAAATTATTTTTTCTTTTTTAATATGTGGGGTCTATTCTTTATAGATTTCTCTTTACCTCCTCTCCTAGTAAACACCATATTCTTTAGAAGCTTGAATTTCAAGTCAATGGCCCTTTGGGCTTGTTCCACATGAAAAAGTTTCATCTTCTGCATAATAATAATAATAATAATAATAATAATAATAATAATAATAATAATAATAATAATAATAATAATAATAATTACCATTATAACAGAGAAGGAGGTAAAGTATTTAAATAATTTCCTTTTTTATAAGAGTACGTTGTGGGAATTGGAATATGAAATTTAGGCCCAAGGGTAAGCGCTGGGACATATGAGGCCATTCAGCGCTGAGAATCATGTTGAAACAATTGTTAGGAAATGGTGGAAAGTAAGATGGAAAAAAGGGAACATGAAGAGTAAAAGGAATGAACGGCGTTGCAGCTAAGAACCGAAGGGACGCTGGAGAGAACCTTAAGTAATCCCTACAGTGCACCGCGTGAGCTGCACTGATGGCACTAACTCCCTACTGGAAAGAACGCATTGTGAATGGTAAGTGGAATACTGGTTTTATCTGATGATACAGAGAATCTTGAGTGTTTGCGAGGAATGAAAGGGTTATTAAAGATCAAGGTATGTAAAGAAATGGAATCCAGGAAGAAGGAGCAGTGCAATAGAAATGGCTAAGTGACATGGATATTTCTGGGTAATGATCTCAAGGGTAAGTTGGATCGAGTAAGCCCAATATTCCAGTATAATACGGCGATTGTTTATCAGTTTTTTACTTTTTCCTGAGGAAATTTTATTTTATTTTTCAATAAAAGAATCACTCATTTTCCAAGCTCAACTATACAGACACAATTCCAAAGGTCACATTTCTAAGGTCAATTCGCAGGTGACGAAGAAAACAAAATGTAGCGCCGTTAGAGAACTTGCCACTCACTAACAACGGGCTTGGTGAGTGTACATTTGCCTATATACTGAACATCTATAAATACTGTATACATACAGTATTTATACATGTACAGTATCCACACACAAATAAGGCATATGTACATATAGTTATTATATATGTATATATATACATACACATATATATATATATATATATATATATATATAGTATATATATATATATATATATATATATATATATATACATATAGATATTGCATTCTTTTTTAAACAGAAATTCCTATCTCGTTTGCAATTCTGGCTATCCAGAGAAGAAAATTAGACGTACGAAATCCCTTGACACTAAAATATTCACCTGCGGCCTCCAAGAGCTACTTATTCTCACCTGAAATTCAAACGCATAAGGATTTCTGCCTCTTCTTCAGAGACCCCTCGCACCTGAGAATCTTATACAGTGACATACTAGACTATGTTCGGGTGACGCTAGAAGGCCAGAGAGAGAGAGAGAGAGAGAGAGAGAGAGATGAATGCGTGGGGGCCAGGTCCACATTTTACTTTTGCCTCTCTCCAAAAGGCGAGCGTCCTAAGAGCTTAAAGGCTATGTACTCCTTTGTATTCTTTATTCGTATTTCGGTTCCTTCTTTTTGTTCCTTCTCTTTGTTCTCTATGGGCCCAGGCTACTGCTTCTTAGTAACTGTAAGGCCAGTCTCTCTCTCTCTCTCTCTCTCTCTCTCTCTCTCTCTCTCTCAGCTTAAGTTATGTATGAAATAAATATATGGTGCTCATGTAGCATATGTAAACTACGAATAAATTACGTAACATGTAAATATTTACCATATATTTGCAAACACACAGACACACATAAATATATAAATAAATATATATATAATATATATATGTATATATATTTACTTAACTATTTACATATGTATGTGTGTTTGCAAATATTTGGTAAACATTTACATATTACGTAATTATTCGTAGTTTACACACACAAACACACACAGATACATATATATGTGTGTGTGTATGCACACGTCCCTTCTAAGGGGGGTATTGTCATATAAGGTAGATATTTTATAAACACACACACACACACACACACACATATATATATATATATATATAGTATATATATATATATATATATATATATATATATATATATATATATATATATATATATATATATATATATATATATCATATATATATATCCCTTCTAAAAGGGTACTGTCATAAGGGTAGAGCCTTCATGTTCTAAGCAAGATTTTACTGGGTCAGTAGAATCACCCATGACTTCCTACTGATGTATTCCTAAATTCCAATCCCGCTCAGGTTTGATCATTTCCGCTGCCACAGGGATTTTACTGTGTAATGTGAGTTAGAGATGGGTATTTTCGGGGAGCCTACAGGTCTACTTGATGAGTCGTCCGGAACACTGCCTTCTTTACCCAGGTCTCACGTGGGTGAAGAGGGGTCACGGGCGCTATGCTCTGTCTCTAGAGCCTTGTACTCAAGTGCTGACCTGCCCCTTGCCTCTGCTACTAACTAGCCTTTAATACAGATAATTATGTACATAAAAACGGAGAAAGCGTCAGATAATTAAGCTGCTGTTTGTATTGCCACTGTTTTAATGTTAGTGGATGGAGGAAACTAGGAGAAGGTTCCCTCTTCTACAACAGGCAGCTAATCAGTAGAGCAAACTACAAAGCGTTCGTTAGAAGAATTAAAATACAAAGTCATCTGATAAAGAAAATATCAAGTAAAGTGGACTCTGTGATACAAATTGTCAAAACGTCAAAACAAATTCAAGTTACAAACAGTTATCAGGAAAGCCCGGTGTTAATTAATAACTGAGCTTTAAGTCTACCCGTGAAGTTGACAGAAGGGCAACGCACCTAGTGTTCGATGATTTCCATATTGTTTTAATTATGCTAGCTTTTTACTCGTCCTTTTCCCCCTTCTCTTCTCAGTGAAGCGAATGAAAACTAACGTTTCTCTTGTATGCATCTACTGCCGCCACTTGTTAAGTTGAAAGCCTCCGTTCCCCATACAAGAGGAGATGCCACCTGTCCACCTGTGGAACAAGTAATCTCTTGCCTTTTGTATTTTCGTTTTTACTTCTCTAAGCCTTGTCATGAATGGGATTAGAAATATGAGCATAAAACTTTAAAGAAATGTCCGTATGTTGCATACACTTATAATACATACATATTTACATACATACATACATACATGCATTATTAACAATTCATTTTAGCAGCAATAAAGATTACAAAAACTGCTGTGCCTAAAAGAAAAGGTGTTTACGAAATAAAAGTTTGTAAGCAGACTATGGCACGTAACACATAAAAAGCTTCGTAAAGTTGATTTTGCCATGGCATGATAAAAATAATAATAAAACGTCAAGTTAACAGAACAAGCGTTCTAAGAATAATCCAGGCACAAAATTTCCGTTGTAGACGCAAGCGTTATGCAACAGGAAATTTACTCGGGATATAAACGTCGCACGAACATGGAAAAATGATGGCAATCTGATGCAATGCCTCTTTGCTCGACTTCCCACTGCAAAACTTACTATTTCCTGACGTTAGACACTAGAGGAAAGGCGACCTCTCGCATAATTTCCTAACTCGATCCATCATAAACTTTATTAAATTATTGTTAATCATTTTTCAAAGTGACCTCTTTCACTTCAATTATTTTTTTGATGATTCATTAAATCTGGAATATTTGTTATTGTCATTATTCGGAAGATGAACCCTATTCATGTGTAACACGCCCACAGGGGCCATCGGCCTGAAATTCAAGCTTCCAAAGAATATGGTGTTCGTTGAAAGAAGTAACAGAAGGTAATAAGAAATACAGAGAGAGAGAGAGAGAGAGAGAGAGAGAGAGCAATTCTGATGACGAAATTTAGTAAGCTTAAGAGGAAAATATATAATTTTTACAAAATAACGTGGCGAGATTATTGCTAGGCACGAAATGAGAAAGACCAGTACGTCATAGAAATGATTATAACTGCAAAGATTATCGTAGCAGTAGAAAAATATAAATTACCATCTAACCAACCCAGAGTTCTAGAGGCTCGGGCAGCGGGTGGCCAACGTCCATTCCCACAAGTACTTATCCACCTTTAGTTTCCCCACGGCAGAGCCATTCCGTCACCCTTTGAACGCCGTCTGGAGCCCCACTCTATAAAGGAGTCAGACAAGAGGAAGAGGACAAGGAGGAAAAACTCCGACTTCTTTGAGTCATTGAGGACTGACGTCACCAGACGAGGACAAAGACGCATGCAAAGATATGAGCGGAGGGAGAGACACCCGGTTGCTGACAGGAAATGTTGATCTAGCTTCAACGCTGAATTGGTTCGAAACGAACACGCCGGTTCAAAGAGCCAAGACACAATGGCAATATCCTATGACGGAACTGCTACAGTGAAAGACAAAGGAAATTCCAAAATATGACCGTGAACAACTTCATATTCGTATATTTTAAATCGTTTTGTATACGTAGTTCGAACTAGAATCATACTGCTTGTGCTATATATTAATATACATGCACACAACTTTCACACAGAACACACACATTATTCATACTGCTTGTGCTATTTATTAATATACATGCACACAACTTTCACACAGAACACACACACATTATACATACATACATACATACACACACATACATAGCATTCATATATATATATATATATATATATATATATATATATATATATATATATATAAAATATATATATATATATATATATATATATATATATATATATATATATATATATATATATATATATTAATCGGATAGGAGTTTCATTACCTCATCGTAACGGACAAAAGGTTTATTTTGTTTGATAGCGTATATCCGCTTCAAACTTGACTTTCCGCATCACTTAACTCTCTCGGGTAACAATGATACAACAGGGCTTAGCACAAGTCTAAGCCTCTTCTCCGCTAACTTAGATTTGCTAGTCTTTGGGCACTGCGCTTAATACTGTAGTGTACCGCTAATTCATTTAAGAAGGAAGAACATTTTCTATGTTCTCTTTTACTTCATTCACAAACTGCTTCATCTGTGGAGGAAAATTCCGTAAATTTACCTTCTCATCATTTCTCTTCGTTCTGTAGCTTGGCGTGGGCGTATCAACAAAAACCCCTGTGTGCTCATGGGCTTCTTACTTTCCAAGAAGGACAAGGACACACTGCGTGCTCTCTCTCTCTTTCTAACTCTCTTTCTCTCACTCTCTCTCTCTCAGGCCGCCACCGTAATTTCCAATACACCAATATCCTGTCTCGAGGAGGCGCAGCAGCACCAACACTGGGCCCCACCCCTTGCCAGCCAACACTCTCATGTTCCTCCCTCCCCACCCCAAAACACCGCCACTTCCTCACAGCCTTTCAACTTCCTTGAACAACAAAATGACTATAACATTTCCTTTGGATCACATCCACTCACCGCCCACCCACAACCCCATCCTCTCTCTCTCTCTCTCTCTCTCTCTCTCTCTCTCCCCAGCGTCCCGACAACGTGTCTGTCTCTCTTTCATACAGCAGTTGCGAAATGAAATTTTATTGAATTGTGATATCGAATGTCCCCATTGGCAATGTACAGAAAACACAGCTCACTAACAGAAAAAAAAGCGATGGACGAAACTGCTTTTAATTTTTTTTTTTTTTTTGTAAGTTAGCCCAGAAATCTTCATTAACGTTTGAGTGCCCGGGGGACACTGAAGTATTTTGGAGACGTCTTGGTGCAGCACAGAATTGTGTGATCTAATATCATGTTGCGTGTGCCAATCGTCCCCAAGAGACTGATGAGGCTGATGCATGAAGGAAGCATTAGTGAAAACGATACAATTCTATTTCCCAGTTTTTTCCCTTTCTCAAAACTTCCTTCTCTAAGCCACTCATCCAAATAAAAATAAAGAACAAAGTGACATGAGAATACTGAGGCCCGATTGCATTTAAAATGCAGTAGCTTCATCAGACGCAAGGATCACCAGCGCAGATGAACTTGAGATGATCCATTTCTGTATTTCCTATTACCTACGGTTACTTCTTTCATATGAACACCATATTCTTTGGAAGTTGGAATTTCAAGTCAATGGCCCCCGTGGGCTTGTTTCATAAGAATAGGGTTCATGTTCTGAATAATAATAATAATAATAATAATAATAATAATAATAATAATAATAATAATAATAATAATAATAATGAAGACAAAGTTTGATAATAAACTGTATGGCAAATGAACTCCTCCATATAATAATCAATTAAAGTAATTACATAACAGCACACTTAATCCGCTAAGGGGAAGGCAGAAGCCAAGTCGATGACTGCGTACCATCTCAGCTGAGAGAGAGAGAGAGAGAGAGAGAGAGAGAGAGAGATGTAATCAAAGCAACGAATTCATAGCTGGGAAGAAGTGACTATCCATGCAGTTTACTGAAGAATGAAACTACTCCAAAAGAAACGTCATCATTCTTATGATACCCTGAGGTATCTGCAACGAGGAAAAAAAAAAGTTTTTCCTGCTACCATAACCATTTTCTCAAGTGAAAGAGCACGCACACACACACACTAACCCACGCACCCACCCACCCACCCACCCACACACACACACACACACACACACACACACACACACACATACGAAATTACCCATAGCCTGGATATGTTTGTACACTGAATACCACACTGAAAGGCGTTGAATACTGGCCCATATGCGAGAGAATTTAGAAACATTATATGAATTTACTTGAGTGAAAGAATTATGCTATTATTGCATTGCATGGCTGGAGAGAGACCATTCTAGATTTATGAACTCACATAACGTTTATTCCTGGTGTATGAGAGAGAGAGAGAAACACAAATTAATATATGAAATCTATTAGAAGTTCCTCTTATCAAAATCTTTTGTAAAACATAACTGGTCGAAAGGAAGGGCTTCTACAGGAGAGAACCGCAAGTGCAAATTTTAACAGAATCGGCCAACTGCGAAAATTGTCAGTTACAGCATTTTATAGACCCTATTGTTAATATGGTCTCAGAAATCACATTTAGAATATATAACGAAAATGAGGAAATCCGCTATAATTCTGCTGTTAATATATCAACAGAATAAAATACTCCAAATCAATAGGTACTTTCTTTTCTGGTGTTGTCTTTTTAAATGCACGTAAGCCGTATTCCTTGTGAAAAATGATGCATGCCTTGTACTGTAGTAGGGTGATCATTTTGAGCACTACCAACATATTTCCTAATAGAAATTTTGTCAATATCTCATTGTGTATTATATCAGTTCAGATGAAATCATTTTAAAAATAGCCATTTTATAAAAGTCTCTCTCTCTCTCTCTCTCTCTCTCTCTCTCTCTTTAAAATTATGCTTAGATCTTCCCAACCTTCATCCGGACAGTATAAAACATCCAAAATCTACGGAATCTTTTTCCTCAGGTGTACTGAAAGTCCGCGTCGGTACATGGAAAGCTTTTTCGTTACATTTAGGACAATCGTTAAGACTTCAAAAACAGAAGCTTATCCTCCACCACAGGAAGCATAACGATTTAAATATATCCTTAAAAGCAGACAAATCTGAAGTAATCCTCCTCGTGAAAGGACAACGATCCCTTGTATGTTCCGCAACCGCTTTGGCAGGGAATCCCGGAGCAACTATCGATTTGACCTTTGACCTTAGAAAGCTGGGTGCTTTTATCTTTGGCGCTTATTGCAGTGAAACCCAGGTCATGACGCAATTTTTTCATATTTGTGCAAAAAAATACACTACCATATACATGCGTATATACTGTAAATGCACGTGTTAGAAGCTGTATCAAGTTGCAGTTATTCGAAAATGTTGCTTTCTATCCTGCTGAAAGGAATGCATTATTAAAAATACATATCATAATGCTGTTTCAAGAGTATAAACCCATTAATTCACTTTTATACAGCATAATCGCAAACGTAAGTGTGAATAAAATCTATATCAGGATCCAATTAGATTTCGGTGATGTATTTCGGGCACGAAAGTAACGAGGTTTTACGATGCAATTTCCTACAGTTTAATTTCATCACGGACATTTATACTCATACAGGTCACGATGTACACTTGAAGAATAGCATTATGATATTTTCCATTCTATTTTTGTTATGAAAATGTTCTCTCTCTCTCTCTCTCT
This sequence comes from Macrobrachium rosenbergii, assembly GCF_040412425.1. NCBI lineage: Eukaryota > Metazoa > Arthropoda > Malacostraca > Decapoda > Palaemonidae > Macrobrachium > Macrobrachium rosenbergii. Next base: position 48,619,765 of record NC_089752.1, on the reverse strand, counting down.
CTCTCTCTCTCTCTCTCTCTCTCTCTCTCTCTCTCTCTCTCTCTCTCTCTACTATTTGTTCCTTTCCTCTAGTTCATCAGTTTCTTTATCCCGGCTTCCTTGGTAGTCTTTTTCCAACAAAGTGGACTTCCACTGCAATTTCTATAATAGTCTTCCAAATCACCACCATCACTTTCCTTAGTTAAACCAATAAGTAAATGTAACCCTCCTTCAGTCTCTTCTCAAAATGCTTCATTTTTACTTGTCATTCTTCCTCATTATTTAAGTCTTCCTTCTTTATGACAACTTTCGTCTTCTTCGAATTTCAGTTGAAGCTTTTCATTACGAGTTTCCTCTTGTGCTTACTTATGGCTGACATCCACTACACACATTGCTGACACTTCATTCATCCTGATTACCTTATCCGCGACAGAGTAACCACTTGTAATTTCTTCGGGTATCTTCTTCTTTAATATATATATATATATATATATATATATATATATATAATCACTTAATAATTTCAAATCCCTAATTTGTACTTGTTATTACTGACCGGTTACTGTCCTCCCATAACCTCACGTTTCTCCTGATAACAATATTCCCTTCTAAACTGTTTAGAAACATTTCATATTAACTGGTCACACTATTCCGAGGCTTTACCAGCTGGATGGATACCTTTATACGGCCAGTGAGAGAGAGAGAGAGAGAGAGAGAGAGAGAGAGAGAGAGGGGCTGCCACTACTTCCTGGCTAATGAAAATATCGATACGAAATTTCATTAAGTGTAATATTCCCTATTAGGGCCATGCAAAGGATACCAGAATATCACTGCAGAGTCCTTTTCATTCCAGAGTTCAGGCTCTTCTTTTCTTATCCTTTCGGAAACGGAAGGATCCAACACTGCACTGTTATTTTCGTTATGAACTGCACAAATAATAGATGCGCGCTAAACACTAATGATTAGTAATTCCTACCGTTGGCTAGAGGCATTCCTGTGTTTAAGCCTCATTAAGGGATAATTAAGATATAACTGATTAGGGAACTTCTGAAATGTATATTATTATCTGAAATAGGAGCTCTGGGGATCTCTCTCTCTCTCTCTCTCTCTCTCTCTCTCTCTCTCTCTCTCTCTCTCTCTCTCTCTCTTCTCGTGTTATGATTTCTGAAGAAGAGAGGGAGACAATGTATCATGATTCGTTTCTTTTATACACTTTCAATGTCTGCTCTGGATAATAGAATACTCTCTCTCTCTCTCTCTCTCTCTCTCTCTCTCTCTCTCTCTCTCTCTGTGTTTTTCACCTTCCTGAAGAAAAAAAAGAAAGCGATATAATAAAATTCCTTTCTTTTTATATTTCCATTCCGACATTCTCTCTCTCTGTCTCTGTCTCTCTCTCTCTCTCTCTCTCTCTTGTTTCACCTTCTTGAAGAAAAAAAGAAAGCGATATAATAAAATTCGTTTCTTCTTCCACTTCCATTACGGCAAATATTCTTCTTTATTCAATACCAGTCTCAAGAAAAAGATTATCTCTGTGAAAATCCCCAGAGATACGCTGACTCGCTGTCTCGGTTAGGCTTACCAAGTACCTGCTACTGTTAAGATTAGTTTTCTGCACCAATGTATTTCGACTGATGTACACACACAGGCATAATACCCAAAGGGGATTTCCAAGGATCAAGCCGAGTTCAATATTGGTGGGAGAGGGAGGGGACTGAGGTGGAGTGGGAGAGGGGAGGGGGAGGGGTAGGTGGAGGCTGAGGATATAGTATTACAAGGTGATCAACGCCCCTTAGGTTCAGAGAAGGTGGTCAACGCCTCCAGTTACGACCTTATGTTTAAATGGAATGGAATAATAAATTTGGGCCAAAGGCCTAGCAATAACCCCTACGAGGTCATTCAGCGCTGAAAGGGGTATTGCGAGTGAAAAGGTTTATTTACTGGTGCACTAGGAGGAAAACCTTGCAGTTGCACTATGAAACAGGAAAACGTCGCTGTTGCACTATGAAACAATGCGTTAGGAGATGGTGGACAGTAAGATGGAAGAGAGAGAATATGAAGAGAGGTACAGCAAAAGGAATGGAAGGAGTTGCAGCTAGGGGCAGAAGAGACGCTGCAAGGAACCTTATGTAATGCTTACAGTGCACCGTGAGGGCTGCACTGACGACGCTACCCTCTATGGAGCCTTTATGTTTAAACTTCACCTTATCTCCTTAGATAGTATACGGATGTTAGCCTCGATGAGACGTTCAAGATATAAGTCTCCTAAACGAGAATCGCACCGCTAAAAGGAACCAACTTCCCTTGAGGAAAATCTAGCTATCGTAAATAACGTTCAAACGTAACCCTGCTTACGCACGATGATATTAATATACATTGTATACAGGGACATGTAATTGAACATAAGGAGAATCATATATGCTTAACAGTACGTTCAATTTTAATATATTTGGCCAACTGCAGAATTTCATGCCATCGACGACCGAAAAAGTTATTCGGGGAATCATTTTCTTTTTAATCTAATCGTATGGTATTGCAAGACCACCTATAAAATATGAATATGAATTCAACGTAAAATAGGAGATGTAAGTAAAATGAGAAATGAAAATTAATTCGGCGTAAAAAAATAATGAAAATTAATTGAGAGTAAAATGAAAATGAATTCGAGAAAAAATGAAAAATTTAAATGGATTTGAAGTAAAAGTGAAAAATTACAATTAATTTAGCGAAAATTAAAAATGAATATGAGTTCGGCGTAAAATGAAAAACGAAAATGAATTTGGCGTAAAATGAAAAATGAAAATTAATTCAACGTTACAACAATAAGAGAATGTATTCGGTGCAAAATGAAAACGAATTCTACGTAAAATGAAGACTCTATCCCTGAAAGACAGAAGCAGACGAAAACCGCCTACTTAAGGGAAACTGTTCTATGAATATCTAGCAAGACCGTTTTATCGCTTCATCTGAGACGTCAAGTCGTTACAAGACTATCGATTCTGCCAAGTTCTTTTGAGCCGAGCGAGGTTTGGTTTCCATGGCGGCTGAAACTTCATATGGCGTCCAGTGTTCAACTGAGCATAGTTAGCAATAAATAATAATTGAACGTGAGTGTGCATTAGTTACTAAAATAATAATAATAATAATAATAATAATAATAATAATAATAATAATAATAAAGTCTACAATAGTAAACGGAAGTTTTCACCAACATAATTATTGTAAGGCCGCAGTGAGCGTAAATGATAATTAAAACGACGCATTTTGGTGTGAGTTTACATAAAATGCATTGTTGCTACAAAAAGAGACCATAATGCTCTTCTATATAACGCATTTCACATCATAATAACAACAGTAATAATCTCATTGATACTAATGGTAGTAAAGTCGCTGTAGGAGCAACAATCTGCAGATACAACTAGGCCATCCGAAACAAGGAGAGAACGAAAACGAACGAGCTGAAAACCAAAAAGAAAGGTATTGAGACAAGGGGGCCAATTACAGTTCCGAGAGCAGGTTGGTTGCTGAGCAAATACTCGCCTAGACTGAAGGTACACATATCCCGGATGGAAAACATGAAATGAAGTTGAAAAACTTCAGGAGATGGAAGAGGAGGGACGCAAGAGGGGAAAAAATTATCCGTGGGGAATTGCCCCACGGGCATCAGCAACGGCCAGACCGTGCTGCAAACGCGAGAGAGTAGCAAGTGGCATCAGCTACACCTAGAGGGTATTTAGAGGGCCATCAGCAACGAAAAGAGGAAACTGCAAAGAACATTAGCAAGGGCAAGGGGGTAGCAAGGGGTATCAGCAACAATAAGAAGGTATTTAGATGGACATTTGCAAGGAGGGAAGGATATTGCAAAGGACATTAGCGAGGGCGAGAGAGTACCGAAAGGGCATCAACCATACCTGAAGGGTATTTTGAGGAGTATCAGCAAGGACGGGAGGGTATTTATAAGGACATTATTAGCAGGGGTGCAAGGGTACTGCGAGAGGCATCAGCTACACCTAGAGTATTTAGAGGGGCAACAGTAAGGGCGAGAGGATATTGCAAAGGGCATTAGCAAGGGCGCAAGGGTAATGCAACAGGCATCAGCAACAACGAGAGGTTATTAAGAGGGGCATCAGCAAGGACAAGAGGATATCGCAAAGGGCATTAGCGAGGGCTCAGGGACATCATCAAGGCGAGGGGTTATTTGGAAGGGCATCAGGAGGAACGAAAGGGTTTTAGAGGGGCATCAGCAAGGGCAAGAGGACATTGCGAGGGGTATTAGTAACAACGAGAGGGTCTTTAGAGGGGCATCAGTAAGGAAGAAGGGACATGGCGAGAGAGCATTATGGGGGACATCGGCAAGGGCGACAAAGTACCGAGACAGCAGCAACTAAGGTGAGAGGGTACTGCAAGGGGGATCAGCAACAACGAAAGGGTATTCAGAGGGGCATCAGCACAGCTAAGAGGGTATTGCCAATGGCGAGAGTGTGTTATGAAGGTCACCAGCAGGAGCGCGAGGGTATTGTGGAGGACATCAACAAAGGTGATAAGGTTTTAAGAGGGGCATCAGCGAGGCAAAAAGGGGCTAGAGGGTATTGCAAGAGGCAAAAGTAACGGTAAGAAGGAATTAAACCTCAAAAACCGTCGACAAATACAAATCTAAGACCATGGATGTTGCACTCACTAACTGGCAACGCTCAAGACAACAAAACTAGATATACAACTAAATCTCTGGATTACCTTATTCCAAGATCACAAAATCACAAAAACAGAACTTTAGGATCTTTCCTAGATAGTGACCCCAAGGGTTTTCGGGGTCGTTATCTATAGGGCTAATATTTCTTGAGGGTCATTATCTTTATGATATTTACAGTCTTTTGTTTATGTTTTACGGTAATCCCCAACGGGCTTGTACTAAACACGCCGCAAAGGTGGATACATACCGGGTTAAAACCCTTGGGGGTCATTATCTAGGAAAGATCTGAAATTCACTACTGGCATCATTCAAGAGAGCAGATCTGACACTACCGAAATGGTATTTGCGACTCAAAAATTTCAAACTGGCCACATACATTGTACTCATGTAGTGGCATTTTCTGAACTTCCCAAGACCATCCGTGAAAGAAGCTAAAACCCATGATTTCAGAGATGCGGCTGACCAGTCTACCCTTTTATGTGAGTCGTGTTCTTTTTTTAATTATCATTATTTCTGGTTACTTGTCAACATGGAGCGCGAACTGTTCTTGAATGGTTGCCACTAAAACTTCTAGGCCTACATCTGAAAATAAATACTCGCACACACGTACACATATGTAAATAAGTGTGAGAATCAGTATGAATAAGCAACTCACCATGACCGTAAGCGTCTTGGTAATTACACATTTCTAAACGACTATACAAAAAAATAAGGTATATCATAACAATTAGGCACACGTGAAAGCAATTAAGAAAGTGATTCAGCAAAAATCCAGATTTAAAGTTTATTCTCAAAACAAAGTCAGTGATGAGTAATACCACGAGAGAGAGAGAGAGAGAGAGAGAGAGAGAGAGAGAGAGAGATTTGTATATGACACTCATTACATCTTTCCTATCTTTGTTACTGTTATATCCAGATGGCGGGTCTGTGCTTTCACGGGGTCTTGCTCCTTCAAACAGCAAGTAAACTATTTCCTTTCCGACAACACCCCTTCCAATAGATATTTCGCTAAGAATACAAAAATCTGATTGAAGAGCTTATCAACAGCCAAAGTTTCAAATGAGATCCTTTTGATCGAGATGTAACTTCAATTTCATGCTGGGAAAAATTGATTCCAATATGTAAACAAAATGGCACTTGGAAAGATGAGGTCCCAGAGTTGATGGCATGGCACACACCGCATACACGCTCAAACACATGCACTCATACATTCCACCAAATTGTATGTATGTATATATGTGAATATACATTCATACATACAATAAATTTCTAACTCACGATGGGAGTCAGAATTTTATTTCTGTGAAACATGGGCTCATGTGTTGATTAGTTCAGTGCATACATGCATATATATATATATATATATATATATATATATATATATATATATATAGAGAGAGAGAGAGAGAGAGAGAGAGAGAGAGAGAGAGAGAGAGATTGAGTGATAGATAGATGTACCAAATACACAGGGAAAATGCATCATAAATTAAAATCTCTCTCTCTCTCTCTCTCTCTCTCCCTCTCTCTCTCTCTCTCTCTCTCTCTCTCTCCTCTGAATATGTGAATGACAAGTTTTAGGAACATTTGACTCAGGAATGGGAGTCTTATGAAACACGGCGAAACAGTGTAGATGAATCTGCGTTTTCGCTGTGTTTAGTACTAGCCCTTGGGGATCATATGTTCCTAAGCGAATTGGTCATTTCTACGTTCGGCAGAAATATGCAAAGTAAGAACAAAAGTTATTGTCATAAAATTACATCTTAAAATAAAAAAAACAAATAAGATGGGACAAGAGTAAGAGCATAAAATAAACAAACATCTCCTTAAAAATAACAAGGAAAAAAGACTGCCGCAATATAAGCAAATAAATGAAGAAATAAACAAAAACCCGGGGCACTTTTTAATAGCCGGGCGATGCGGATGCGACCTGACATCCAGCCATTCAAATGGGAAAAGCATCGTGGACCTGAGGACTAAGCTGAATGTTATGAGACTTGGTAATACACGGAAAAATTCAACAAAAGACCCGGAAAAAATAGTGAATGGGGAAGAAATAAAAAACGTAATTAAAATTAATCATGTGCTGAAGAAGGCGATTCTAAGAATAGGAATTCGGATGAAAAGGCGGTTTTAAAACATCTAAAATGTCGTGAATATGATATGGAAAACTGTTATCACATTTCACCAAACGATTCCATTAAGGTAATTAACACACTACATGTTAATCATACTAATAACTGTAAAATTTAACAGTGGAAACAACAGTAACAACAGCAGCAGCAATAATAATAATAATAATAATAATAATAATAATAATAATAATAACAATAATAATAATAATAATAAAGTTTAATATGAAAACGTTCAAAAATGAACGTATAATCCATAATACGATAGTTAACAAACAGAAGCAACGAGAGAGAGAGAGAGAGAGAGAGAGAGAGAGAGAGAGAGAGAAAGAGAGAGAGAGAGAGAGAGAGAGAGAGAGAGAGAGAGAGAGAGGGGGTAGGATTTCTACACAGAAACCTTCCAAGAAACACGAGGAAAAAAAAAGACATTGGCTCTTCCTAAGCAGCTTTCCCAGATCCCGATTTGCATCAGAGAAAAATGAAGATTAATGAATGGCCACGACAGAAAGGAAATAAGGAGAAGCGAAGAAATAGGAAGGCAAGAATAGGAATAGGAAGAGGAAATAAAGAGAACTAGGGGGGAAAGAGGAGGAGGAAGGACGGAGGATAAAAGCTTATGAGAGGATAAGGTAAAAAAAAAGTGACGAGGGCATGAGGAAGATGAGAAATAAAAGGAAGGAGACAGAGAACAACATAAGGTACAGTAAGTGAATATAAATAGGACTGACGGAGTATAAGAAATATGCAAATAAGAAGTGAGGGCTGGGGGAGAAAAAAATAATTGAAACAGAGGAATAAATAAATAGAATACGAGAGAGAGAGAGAGAGAGAGAGAGAGAGAGAGAGAGAGAGAGAGAGAGAGAGAGAGAGAGCAGTCAACTAGGAGGAGGATAAATAAACGGATATGGAAAATGAAGAGGAAGCGTAGTGAAAAAAAAAAAAAATTAACGAAATTGCAAATATACGAAAGAAAAAGAAAATATGTTCAGGAAAACGAAAAAATAAGTGAAAAGGAATGAGGGAGTAAAGAAAACTAGTAGTAATGGAACACATCAGGTAAGGAAGGAAAGTAATAGATAACAGAGAGTGAAGATTATCAGAGCTGATCCTGTTATTCAAGTCTCTTATTACAAAAGGAACAGTAGATGAAACGATATCAGACTCTCACTTCAAGAGTTGAAGGCGAGGGAATAAATTCTTGGTGTCTAATTACCAATACTAGCCGAGGTTCCTGCATCAGGGGAAATTGCGGCGGCCAGGCTGCCCATTGTAAATAAATTCTTTCACGAATGCAGCAGCCCTGAGAGGGGTACAATTGCCAACAAAATTCTTTGTATACACCTCTATTTTCTGGCTTCTATATATGTGTGTGCATATGTATATATATACACACATATATATACATATATATATATATATAGGTGGATGTGTATATATATACATACGTACTTACATATATATACAACATGTATATATATATATATACTATATATATATATATATATATATATACACAGTATATATATGTAATGTATATATATATATACAGTATATATATATATATATATATATATATATATATATATATATATATATATATATATATATTCATACAACTTACATACATACATGCATACATACACACACACACACACACACACACACACATATATATATATATATAATGTAATTTCATGAATGTATGTATTACCCTCCATGACCTTAAATCTTGCTCTCTTTAACTCTTATTTTCCTTCTGCAAAGCACTTAAAACTGCTTATCACTTTTACCTACATATGGCTGAGAGGACAAACTGAAACCAGGATGAGGAAGCAATGAATGTTTTGAAGGATCGTGAAAGACTGGAAGCAGTTGATTCTTATAATTATTAAGGCGTAAATATAATGGGTGATGGTAGGATGAGAGAAGGGTGGATGAAGGAAGAAAAATAATTGGGTGTATACAAACGACTGGGACGAGACTTGAATTTTTTACTTCGACCAAAGTGGGAATGTTGTGCCGACTATCCTTCACAGAACTGAGGTGTGGATGTTGAATGCGAATAAAAAAAAAAGGATGAAACTAATGAGATGAATTGCCTATGTAGTCCTGTATATGCTGCACAAGAAGAGCTGATAAGGCAAGAGGGTGGAGATACATAGGAACAATAAAAAGGCTAGTTTAGGTGAAAGAATGGATCAGAGTATTTTGAGATGGTGTGTTCATGTGGAAAGAATATACAAGGACAAATTCATGAGTGGAATGTGTAATGCAGAAGCGTTAGGAGGGAGGAGATGAAGAGCTTGAATGAGGTGAATAGATGCTGTGAAAGAGGTATAAGGAAAGGAGCGGCCTTCATATCAAGGTAGTGCGAGAGTGTGTTTGGGGGTTTCATGCGCTGCTGATGAGCATGTATATGAATCAGCTAATGCTTTGGAAGGTTTACTGTACACTGGGTTTATCCATGGTTCAACTGCTGAAGTATGACTGTGGCAGTGACCGTTGTGATAGAAAAATCTGCTGACACCCATCATATATACATGTACACTCGGCAAGGAAAGTTAGGATACAGTTTTTTTAAATCTTCGGACGTATATTGCTCAATAATGCGACATCTGGCAACTTTAGAAAGGGGAGGAGCTTCAGTCTTATTGTGTTTGTTTTTTGCTTGACTTCCTGTAACTTTCAATCATATTCTATGATTTGAAAATCATTGATACTTAAAGGCAGTAGTAAGCTTTACAGTATTCGTTTAGATTATAATTCTGCAGCGACCCAGTTCTGAGCAAAATAAAAATTTTTCGACAGAACCTGCAAGTAACTTACACAAATGAATTTATGACACCACACAATGAACGGAATGCTTGCATAATCGGAAACGCGATCTTCTATAATGAAATCAAGTTAAATTTGAGCAATGTCAACGAAAAACGTGGGGAATAATAAAGGAAAGAATGTAATGTTATGATGAGAGAGAGAGAGAGAGAGAGAGAGAGAGAGAGAGAGAGAGAGGAGTCTACTGTTGTGTGGCCTGGGCTATATATAGAGCTACTCATTTCATTATTTTTCTTTTCTTTTTAGAGATTGAGCGATACTATATTTGTATAGTATGTTTTAGCAATGGAGAGAGAGAGAGAGAGAGAGAGAGAGAGAGAGAGAGAAGAGAGAAACTATGGCAACGTCAAGAAACATCCAGTTACTTGTGTTTTCCTGCTGAAGTTCTCGCGCTGCTCCCTCACATCATAGAGAACGCTCTTGCGGATTTAAATAGATTTGGTCAACCTACTAGCTGTCACAACATTTACTGCCATTAATTCCAGCTTGACTTTAACACCATGAAATACAAATATGAATGTGTAAAAATTAAAGAAGTTATCATTACCACGTATGATGATGCAATAATAAGCCTGTTCATATGGGAAAATGAGTAAATATTGCCGTTCTGATAAACAGTACTACACCGAGATATCCACACTATCTTAGATCTCTGAACGAAGTCATCTGAGAATTCTGATTACTTCGGACATGCATGGTGTTTTAAGTATCTTGACGTTTTTGTTTTGCAGATTTAACATATATGATATAATTTGCATTGTATTTTCATATTCTAGAGTAAATTTACTGGAGATTATGTGTGTTTATAAGGAAAAAATTAAAATTCGATGAACGAAATCTAATGAAAAACTATCCTCACTTTCCTTGCTGAGTGTACATATGTAAGTATGTATGTATGTATGTATGTATGTATGTATGTATGTATGTATGTATATGTATGTATGTATGTATATATATATATATATATACATATATATATATATATAATATATATATATATATATATATATATATATATATACATATATATATATATATATATATATATAGAACTGGGAAGTGAAGACACCGCGTGAGGAGACCATACTGGGTCAATTTCGACACTAGCATAAAAGAAATAAATATCTGAGCGCATGAAGCAGAAAAACAAAATTACAGGGAAAAGGCGCGGATACTTACAAGGAGAGAGAGAGTGGAGTTCAAAACGTCGTTAAATATTTTGAAGCGCGTGTCTTGACTTTTAAATTCAAGTGGAACCCCATTCATTAGTTTCCAGAAACTGACTCTTTAGGGTCAATATGCTATCTGTTTGACATCTATGTTTTACACGTCGTATAAACACACACACATTATATATATATATATATATATATATATATATATATATATATATATATATATATATATATATACACACATATACAGAGAGAGAGAGAGAGAGAGAGAGAGAGAGAGAGATATTTAGACATAAGACACAAGCGGAGCATTGCCATTCAACTTGGTCACATGGTATTTCCCTTTACTGCGGCCGATTCCTCTCTCAACTGTCATTACAAAGCAATGACGACCTCACACCAACAACGTAAAATAACCCAACTCGTGCTATTTGTCAGTAAAATGTTAGGCATCATTCCAAGTGATTTCATTTTAGTTTTTATTGCTTTGCTGGCAACTCATCAGTCTAAATTAAGTTTTGTATAAGTGACAACAAAATTCTTTCCAAGAGAAATGGAAAATATGAAAGTTACTAATAAACACAGTCCTTTTATTCAAAATGTCTGCGCATTAACACTGCTCAGTTTAGGGAATCTTTGCATTTTTCAAAAATCCTTTTGGGTGATACAGCAATCAAGTTCCAATAAGGATATCTTGGTAAATAGCGCTACCAGGCACTGCCTCCTGACACATTTTAAGAGACAAGCTGTGTGAGAGAGAGAGAGAGAGAGAGAGAGAGAGAGAGAGAGAGAGAGAGAGAGAGAGAGAGAGAGAGAGAAGCCGTTTGATGCATGAACCTTTCAAGTTGATTTTATATCCTATCAAATAAAACTGCAATGTAAAGATTCCTAGAGTTGAATTATTGACGCACTTACGAGGAAAACCTAACCTACGTAATTACATCCTGCTGACTGAAAACGAATAGTAAAATGAAATTTGCTGAATTACAAAAATACTAACCAGGTTCCTAAGACTTTACGCGGAGCTAATTACGGCGGAGATTTTCACGTAATCATCCGAATGCCATTACCGGAAAAATCTAATCCCTATAATAGCATATTAGCAGAGGAAGACTCTTAGTTACATGAAAAGCGGAGACCTAATTATTCTCAAGTCTTTAAGCCTAAATATGAAGCCTTGACATGACGTCTGATTGAACAGGGCTAATCGAATAGTGGAAGAATACGTAAAAAGGAATTAAAAAATGTGCTCTGCAAGAAAACACTGCAGCTTGAGTACAAGAAAGTGAATTTATGAAAGTGGTTTAAATAATAGAAAAAAAAAAATTTTATCATTTCTATTGCTATGATGCCGAGAATCAAGCTAAGTCAATTCTTCTTGCTTTCTATAAATTGCTTACATTTTTATTTATTTATTTATTAATTTGTTAATTTGCCTCCTAATTTATTTTCTAATAATTGATCTCTTTTTTCTGTATTTCCTGTTACTTCTTTCAAATGAACACCACATTTTTCGGAAGCTTGAATTTCAAGCCAATGGCTCTCGTGGGTTTGTTCCATATGAACAGAGCTCATCTTATGAATAATAATAATAATAATAATAATAATAATAATAATAATAATAATAATAATAATAATAATAATAATAATAATATAATAATAATACTCAGTAAACACATAAGAATAAATTATGCTTTCATAACACCGTGTTCGAGATGATGATAGGATTATAATTATCAGTTTCTGAAAATGCTGAAAGTCACCAAAATATATTCTAAACGCCAGAAAGGCGGCTCAATAAATAACTCATTATTTCATATGCATTAACTCCAATATAAATACTTCTGAATAATAATAATAATAATAATAATAATAATAATAATAATAATAATAATAATAATATAATTTGGCAGCAGACCCTCTTTTAAACAGGTTTTATTGAATATTATTGCTGCTTCAGCTGCACTTATTTTGTAGAAGACTTTTTCTATTTTCCTTATTGCGGACCTCTCTTCATTGGAGGTGCGTGCTAACAGCTCGCCTATTTGTCATTTCATGGGGAAAAGTAAAAAATCTGGATTCTGCTCTTTATATATTTATACAGTTAGAATATTATAACTCTATATAGTTGCTAAAACTTGTTGCCATGACGTTTCGACAGACTCTTCTGTCATTCTCCAGCGGGAGCTAGTAGAGGACTGGCAGGTTGCATAGGTCCTTCGAATTTATACACGGGCTTCGGGGGAGTCATGACGGCGAATTTTGATTGGTTGCAGTCGGCGAACCACGCCAAATTTCTGCGGCGAAGTTCGATCCTGACAGATCTTCGCAACCTGGGAATATCACTCATTCTAGCGTTCCCATTGCCTGCCCCCCGACTACGAGAGAAAGAGTAAACAATGACATCATTCATCCTCCGCCCAATAGCAGCCAAACTACCGACGTCAGTCGGCATGATATCACGCAACGGCAGGCCAGTGGGAACGCTGGAATAAGTGATATTTCCAGGTTGCCAAGATCTGTCAGGATCGAACTCCGCCGCAGAAATTTGGCGTGAAGTTCGCCGACTGCAACCAATCAAAATTCGCCGTCCATGACCCCCCGCTGAAGCCCGTGTATAAATTCGGAAGGACCTATGCAACCTGCCAGTCCTCTACTAGCTCCCGCTGGAGAATGACAGAAGAGTCTGTCGAAACGTCGCGGCAACAAGTGTTTAGCAACTATATAAGTTATAATATTCTAACTGTATAGAATATATAAAAAGTAGAATCCAGCTTTTTTACTTTTCCCCCATGAAATGACAAATATAGGCGAGCTGTTAGCACGCACCTCCAATGAAGAGAAATCTGCAATAAGGAAAATAGAAAAAGTCTTCTACAAAATAAATGCAGCTAACACAGCAATAATATTCAATAAAGCAACCAAACGGGAATAGCATCAAACACATAGATGAGACAGGATACAAATACCTGGGAATAACAGGAGAGGATATAAAACACCAAGAGATGAAGGACACGATCAGGAAAGAATATATGCAGAGACTTGCGGATACTGAAGTCAAAACTCAACGCCGGAAACATGGCGAAGGCCATAAACACATGGTCAGCACCACCAGTAATCAGATACAGCGCAGGAGTAGTGGAGTTGACGATGGTTGAACTCCGCAGCATAGACCAGAAAACTAGGAAACACATGACAATACACAAAGCACCACACCCAAGAGCAAATACAGACAGACTATACATAACACGAAAGGAAGGGGGGAGAGGTCTACTAAACATAGAGGACTGCACCATCATCGAGAGCAGAGCACTGGTGCAATATCTGAAAACCAGTGAAGACGAGTGGCTGAGGGAGTGCATGGGAAGAAGGACTGATAGAAGTAGACGAAGACCCAGAAATATACAAAGACAGGAGAATGAAAAACAGAAGAGAGGAATGGCACAACAAACCAGTGCACGGACAGTACATGAGACAGACTAAAGAACTGGCCAGCGATGAAACATGGCAATGGCTCCAGAGGGGGAGAACTCAAGAAGGAATGCTAACAGCGGCACAAGATCAGGCCCTAAGAACTAGATAAGTTCAAAGAACATTAGATGGAAATAACATCTTCTGCCTCTCCTCTCTCTCTCTCTCTCTCTCTCTCTCTCTCTGCGTGTGTGAATGTGTGTGCGTGTGTGTAAGCGCATGTTTATTCTCCTGTGCAAAATGCTTTACTTCAAACATTAATTTATATCTCTACGGTGATTTTATCATTGACTTCTTGTTTCAGCAAAACACCAAGTCTGTCTCTCTCACCATCCAGGATGCATAGTGAGAGACTGAACGGATACTTTGCTGAAACAAGAAGTCAACAATAAAACACCATCGATGCAAATAACTCAAATAATGCATATTCGACACTGCCAGAAAAGGGACGAATTATTTGACTTTCCATTACTTTAAAAGACGGGTCTCGACGAAAGACTCCCACCCCCACCTTCCATATTCGGCGGATTATTTTTCATCTTTTTTTATGCGTTCTTGTTCCTTCATTCAGGAAGGACAACCATGCAAATATTTCCATAAGAGGGAAAGGCCAACCCCAAGGTTTTCCAACCGTAGGATGTGAATGAGTGAGTTCTTTCATCGGGAGATGACTATTCCGAGCTTTTCATAGTGTACTCATCTAGTTAATGCAGTGGTAAAGCATTGAATTAATATTATGTTCATTCATATTCTGGAAACTACAGCCCAAAATCCATCCGGAATGACTGCCTCTTTGACAAAAAATCGATGAAATAATGAGATGGAAATTAATGTTTGAAGTAAAGCATTATGCACAGGAGAATAAACATGCGCTTACACACACACACACACATTCACACACGCATAGAGAGAGAGAGAGAGAGAATTTACACCCGTGATACATAGAAGACGAGGACTTATTTATTCGGCCGATTCCCTAGAGGTGAAAGTTATTCGCAAGGTAAGGTAAAGTCAACATAAACAGGTAATTGGTGCTTAATACTTGAGTATCAAAAAGCCACGAGTGTAAAGTGACAAAACTCTATACATATGATGGACAGGGTATGCCTTAATATCAAGGCGACAGAAGAGCGTATACAATATTCATATGAATGTGGGGGCGGGGGTGTCAAAGTGCACTGATGTTCTGCGAGTTTTTCGCACAGGGACTCTACCGTTTTTAAATGATTGCCCCCTAATAAAGCAAATGGTTGGCTGGGAGACATATACATATGAAATGGACTTTGTGGTAATTGGTAGCATGCCTCTGACAAGCGAGAGTTCTCAGGTTCGACTCTTGGGATGGGTTGTCTTCTCTAGACCCTGGTATGAATAAGCGCCAATTAAAACCGTAAAGAATTAGGCATCAACCAGACGAATGTGGTGCCACAACCAGGGTTCAAAAAACATGTGCTAACAACCTCATTACACCAGATTTGTTAACAACCAAAAGGCTTGTAAGTCTTGCACCCTCTGGTGCTAGCCCCTCTGAAAAGAAAGAGCAGGGGTGGAAATATATATATATATATATATATATATATATATATATATATATATATATATATACATACACACACACACACGACATAATTTACAGAAGTGATTAAGGGGAACGTAGTGACATATCTCACTGTAACATCTACTTCCCGTTTCTTTTCAAACGGTCTCGGCTTCAGGAAACTCCGTGAAGACGCTGACATTCTGGAAATGGATGGATATATATTAACTAGTCTTATCCCATACTTGTTCTTCATAAAGTCTCTATATCCATTTTCCTGAAAATAGCAATCAAGAAAAAGCTTTAGTCTTTTCCTGATAAGGGACTAAAAAAAAAAAGACGGTTGAAATTTGTTTCTGTAATATGGAGATTCATGTTTTGAAATCTGGAAAATGGAGAGAAATAAAATAGATAAAAAAGAAAAAGGAAAATGGATAAGTCAGATTACGAACGAGTTTTTATGTGAGAGAATTATAGAAAAGCATGAAAGACGTGGAGAAAAGGGAATCTAAGGGATATGATTGTTACGAGTGTGCCGTATACAGTAATAATGAGAGAGAGAGAGAGAGAGAGAGAGAGAGAGAGAGAGAGAGAGAGAGAGAGAGAGAGAGAGAGAATTACATACTTATATATAAGCATAAATAATGATCCTGTGAGGTAAAAGAAAAATATTAAAGAAACGTTCACAGAACAAACAAAATACATGAAAAGAAACGAACACACAAAAAGCTAACATTATTTGGATCTATATCTGATGATCAACTGAGGCTGACAGCGCCTAAGGACGGCATATTGAGATACAGAATGGGTTTGGATTAGAGAAGGCCCGTGATATTGACGACCACGGACGATGGAACGGCTCTAGACTAAAATCTGTGCACAAAGCTACCCTTTTTTTTGAATTACTTTTGGCTTTTAAAAATGTCGGCTGTCGTAACTTCTTTTCTTTATTAAGTCCGAAATTTCATTCTTAAAGTTCACGAACATAAAGGTAAAACTTTTATGAAAAAACTACATGTATGAAAGTACTGCCACCTTACAGAATAAGGAAAAATACCGACTACAAAATAGTAAGGAGGACTCCCAGACTCACAAGTTCACATGGGACATCAGCGCTGTTAAAGTAGTTAATGACTCCAAAAAGGTTGTGTTGGATGAACCGAATATCAGCGGTAAAATTAAAACGCCCCCCTTGGAAAGGCACCGCTCACGTCATAAATTTAAGAGGCGAAAATACATTTGAAATGTACAGAGCTCAAAACATGATCGAAAGATAGACTTAGGTATATAAGGTTTTAAATGCAGTGACTGATAATAATTTGGACAATTGCACCCACCTCCACCTCAAAAGCTGTATGTATATATATATATATATATATATATATATATATATATATATATATATATATATATATATATATATATATATATATATATATATATGTCTTCGATTATTTTTGAGCTCTGTACATTTCAAATGCATTTTCCTTTTAAATTTAATAAAACAAGAAAATTATTATTATTATTATTATTATTATTATTATTATTATTATTATTATTATTATTATTATTATTATTATCTGGAATTATTCCTTCTTTAAGGAAAATTTATTAAAGGGAGAATACAATAGATATGGCACTTACCTTTGAATTACTTTCTCATTTCACAGTTTTTCTCCATTCTTCCCAAAGGAGGAAAATTAGAAATGAAAAGTAATTCAAAAGGTAAAATCTATTGTACTTTCCTAATAAATTTTATAGAAAGGAATAATAATACATAATAATAATAATAATAATAATAATAATAATAATAATAATAATAATAATTTTCTTTGTTATATACACAGTATATATATAAATAAATATATGTATATATAAACAGTATATAGCATATATATATATATATATATATATATATATATATATATATATATATATATATATATATATATATATATGTATCTTTCGATCATGTTTTGAGCTCTGTATATTTCAAATGTATTTTCGCCTCTTAAATTTAATAAACAAGAAAATTATTATTATTATTATTATTATTATTATTATTATTATTATTATTATTATTATTATTATTATTATTATTATTGTTATTATTATTATTATTATTATCTGAATTATTCCTTCTTTAAGGAAAATTTATTAAAGGAGAGTACAATAGACGTGGCACTTACCTTTTGAATTACTTTTTCATATCTAATTTTCCTCCTTTTGGAAGAATGGAGGAAAATTGTAAGAAATGAAAAAGTAATTCAGCAGTAAATGCCATATCTATTGTGTTCTTTATTAAAGGAGAATACAATAGATGTGGCACTTACCTTTTGAATTACTTTTTCATTTATTACAATTTTCGTCCAGTATTCCAAAAAGGATGTCCTGTGAACTTACGAGAGGTTTTACGAAACATTTGTAGAAAAAAAAAAATTCATGAGAAAGGAAAGGAAACTATAAACAAAAATGCTGCATCCACTGCAGTCTCTCCCTGAATTATATATATATATATATATATATATATATATATATATATATATATATATATATATATATATATATATATATATATATATAATATATATATATATAACAATAATATAAATAATAATGGTGATGTGAAGACAACGAAAAACAATCAAGTTCTTTAAAGATGAGGGGAAAAATAGAAAATTTTCTTGTGTAATAAAAACATTAACAATAAACACGGAGATCGGTCAAAACTTTCCTTTAATATGGCATTTTGAAATTCGGTGTTTCAAGTTTATACACTGACTAAAAGTTTAGATTTTTCTTTAACATTTTTCAAACGTCAAATTATGCCTAATCAGGTATTCAGCACGATTCAAGCACATTCATCGGGGAGAACTGAGTTTGTTTTACGGAGAAATGAACTCACTGTAAATAAGGCATGTGAAATTTTCTTAATACCTATTTTATCGAATAAAATAAACCCTTTTCCTCATAACAACAACAACAACAGCTGCAATAATAATAATAATAATAATAATAATAATAATAATAATAATAATAATAATAATAATGGAGAAGAAATCCGCAATGATGTCAGTGTAAACATATATTTAAAAATATATACAGGGTCTCGAAAGCTCTCGTTTTGTGTATATTTCTAATATATGTTCACAATGATGTTATTGTAGATTTCTTCGCTATTTTAGTGACATGCGAATATGAGATTTTCATCATCATCAACAATAATAATAATAATAATAATATAATAATAATAATAATAATAATAATAATAATAATAATGTATGATGATGATGATAATAATAATAATAATAATAATAATAATAATAATAATAATAATAATTATTATTATTATTATTATTATTATTAATTTTATTATTTTTATTATTGTTATCATTATTACCATTGTTATCATATCACTAAGAGTAAACTGACCAAACCTGAGTCTGGGAAGGAAAAGGTCAATGTCTGAAGAACTTAAAAATCGGGATATTGACAAAACAAATGGGTTTTGATACAGCAATGTTAACATTACAAGCATTGTCATAAGTGACGTAAGAGTCACAAAATGTCTACCATCGATAACGTGCGGTAAGTTTTAAAAAAAATTCTAATTTGTTTAGATAAGACTACAATATGTTTGAAATGCAGAGCAGCATTTTATTACCCTCTGCCATATCATCCTTTTGCCCCGGACATAATATTAGTAGCAATATCATACACAATATATACTTCTAAGTGATGAGGATCTGCCAAGGGAAGGTATGTTTAAAAATAAAACGAAAGTCGGATGATTATACACATACATATTATGTCTATGTATTTATGGATGTATGTATATATGATGACTAGTGGGTCGCTTTCACTATCTCCATATATTACAAATATCCTCCCAGAACTCACACCTAGACCTCACCATCAACAACAACGCTATTTATAATATAAAATGAGTTCGTAGTTAACTAAAAAGAACTTTAATCATCACTAAACATCTCTGTTCATTAAAAATCATTCTTGCCTGGGTACAGTAAATAAACGCAGAATACAAACATAACAATAGGATGTAACTTGTTTGCTTCACTAACTCCCGGAAAGAAAATGTTTAATGTAATGTAATGTATCCCACTGCTTCCATAAACCAGTATATAATGGTGGTAATGCAGATTATATGGCAGTATTACTGCAAAGTTATTGCGTTTCGGTATTGGATAAGACATTAGTTTCCACTGGTGCAGTTCTGCAGTTTTTTATTTCTACAGGAAAAATTGCATTACTTCATACTCTCTTCCTTCCTCTACTTATTTGTTTTAAATATCTGCATTTGACTTTACTCCTGTTTTACGCAAGTTTTTTTCTTTTTGTCTTGTCCAAGCCTTTCGGCATGTTCAGTATAATAATAATAATAATAATAATAATAATAATAATAATAATAATAATAATAATAATAATAATAATAAAAAAGTAAACATTATGATTTTAAATTTATTTAAATGGCCCGTGAGAGGAAAGAGTATGCTCTAATATAAAACCTATTTCAAATAGGGTATTGACAATTAATGCAAGTTCTGCCTATTTTACTTTCCAACAAACTCAATCGACCTAAAAGTTAATGCTGAGAAGTTCTGAGCAAAGTTTGAATTCTTCAGAATTTTTGCACTTCTTTCTTTAATTTTCGCCTCCAACTTCCAGCTATTCGGATATAAAACTATCAAAAGTTTTCATCGAGAGTTTATAGCTTTAGGAAGTTTATGAATATTCGGCAAGAGAAGAAAAGGAAGCTGGTTAAGGAAAACAATTAAGACAAAAATACTGCTGAGCTAATATTGTCTTTTCCAAGAGGCTATTTATGTTCTTTGTGGGTGTTAAGACCCACACAAACACACACACAGAACACAGCAGAGAGAGAGAGAGAGAGAGAGAGAAGAGAGAGAGAGAATATGAAGTGAACTTAAGAAACCAATCAGTTTAGGACAACAACCATTTCCTAAAGGCAAGTTAAAAGTGAACAAAACTTTCGACAAATTCATGAACGAATCCCATTATAATGGAATAAATTTGGCTATTAACCAAAACAAAATAATCCCAAAAGGCATATATCCTGTTTGCCTGCGAACAAAATCAATTAACCAATCAACAAGTAAAGCTATTTATCCCTTCGGGTGGTTTCTTAATTAAAAGGAAAACAAGTGGTATTGAATCTGGTCTAAAAAACGTATTTTGGCACTTGAATAAAAAAAGACCCCATTTAAGGTCTGAATCCGAATTCCTTGGAATAAGCACCTAACTTTCAACTTTTTCGCAGATGATGAAACTGAATTACTCTTAGTCATGATGATGCAACGCTAGTTCTCATCTTTTTACAATCATATACTGGAATCCGACGAATATTCCAGTTCTGAGAATGGATGCCATTGATATACCTGCACACCATTCAGGCAATTCAACCTTATTAAAGAAAAGAGAGAGAGAGAGAGAGAGAGAGAGAGAGAGAGAGAGAGAGAGAGAGAGAGAGAGAGAGAGAGAGAGCTCCAAAACGTCAACAGTAAAGATATACAATGAAAACAAACGAAAAATCAGATCATACTACAACTTACTTTAACCAAAACTAAAGTGACTCAAATAATATTTCCTTATAAAGGTCTCTGGAAGATACTCTTTCTCTCAACAAAGCTGAGTCTTCTCTCCTGACATCTCATCAGTTATCGCGACGGAGGGAACGTCACTCAACTCATACTGAAAACGAAGCACAGAAACAGTGGAATCACGCTCGTCGGGTTACGAACACAAACGTGTCCGCATACGTGAGTGCGCTCAAACGTACGTATACGCATGTGCAGAAATATTCATTCTTAGAGACTGATGATAAAACTTCCAGGAGGGCTTACGTTAATCTTTTTTTTAATTCTAATAAAAGGCTTAATTCTAATAAATGGTTTATAGTTGACTGACCTGACGTTTGTCTCACTAAGATAAATTTATGTGACTAAACGTTTCTCTCACTAAAGTAAATTTATGCAACCAAACGTTTCTCTCACTAAGGAAAACTTATGTGACCAGACATTTCTCTCACTAAGGTAAATTTATATGGCCAGAAGTTTCTTTCACTTAGGTAAATTCATAGGATTAAACGTTTCTCTCACTTACATAAATTTCTATGACCGGACGTTTATCTCGTTAAGGTAAATTTATATGACCAGAAGTTTCTCTCATAAGACAAATCTATATAACCAGACGTTTTACTCTCTAAAGTAAATTTACAAGACCGGACGCTTTTTCCTCTAAGGTAAATTTATATAACCAGACGTTTCTCTCGCTAAAGTAAATATATATGACCATACATTCCTCTCACTAAGGTAAATTTATATGGGCGGACGTTTCCCTCACTAAGGTAAATTTCTATGACCAGACGTTTCTCTCACTAAGGTAAATTTCGATGACCGAACGTTTATCTCGTTAATTAAGGTAAATTTATATTACCCGACATTCTCTCTAAGGTATATCTATATGACCCGACTTTTTTTCTCCAAGGTAAATTTATATGACCAGACGTTTCTTCTCTAAAGTAAATTCACATAACCAGATGTTTCTTTCACTAAGGTAAATTTACATAACCAGACGTTTCTTTCACTAAGGTAAATTTACATAACCAGACATTTCTTTCACTAAGGGAAATTTATATGACCCGACATACAGTTTTCTCTCTACGGTAAATTTACATGACCAGACGTTTCTCTCACTACGGTAAATTTATATGAACCTACTTTTTTCTCATTTAAGTCAATTTATATGACGTTCCTCTCACTAAGGCAAATTTATATCACCCGACTTTTCTCTCACTAAAGTAAATTTGTCTGACCTGACGTTTTTCTCACTATTGTAAATTTATATGACCCGACGTTTCTCTCACTAAGGTACATTTATATTATCAGACGTTTCTCTCACTAATGTAAATTTATATTTTCAGACGTTTCTCTCACTAAAGTAAATTTATATGACCAGACGTTTCTCTCATTAATGTAAACTAAAGCGCCGTATTTCTGCCAGCGTTACCGGAGTTTGCAAATATGGAATTACGTGGGAAATCATTTCAAAATGGATGGACGCAAACTTCGCTGAACAAGAAATCTAATTTAGATGGTTTTAGAAATAGATCAAAGAGTTCGGTATCATTTGTAAATAAGGGGGGGAGGGAGGAATACTTGAGGGAAGGAGGGAGGGAGGGAGGATAGAGATCATTTGATAAAAAGTCAGAGGGTATTAACTTATTCGAATGGAATGGGTTGCTTTTGAATTATAAACATTCAAGTTATAAAGCTAACTCTTAATAATGCGTATAATAAAAAATGCGAACGTATATACCTCTAGTACACACACACATAATTTTATATATATATACACATATATGAAAAAGCTCATAGATCAAGCAAGTATTTATGAAATTTCCTCTCGACTGTGTAACATATATTTGAGATATATATATATATATATATATATATATATATATATATATATATATATATATATATATATATATGTGTGTGTGTGTGTGTGTGTGTGTGTGTGTGTGTGTATGTAAGTATGTACCTTTACTGTAGTCCTCATAGTATTTACAGTACAATAGGCTACTTACGAAAGTAGTTACAACAAAGGCCTGTTATCAAAACATGACGATAATAGCCATCCGGCCAAGTTTTTCACCCACTTTTCAATCTTTTTAAGAAAGAAATACCTTGAAAATCACCTGCATCTCTATTTCCATAAAAAATTTCACATTAGTACAAAAAATGAAATTAACTTTGCATTTTTTCTCTATAAACACCAGAAAATGCAATCAAATCAAATAGTTCACATTACAATGTGTCAACCTGTACTCTCCCCTTATTATACACTGTTGAATTTAAAATGGAATTTCTTTTATTATCGCTTAGTGAAATAGGTACATACAAAAGATAAAGCATTCTGAACACTTTGTGAACATACATCCACGGTCTTTATATAATGCAACCACTTTTCACAAGAAGTCTAACAGGGAGGGTTGCTCGTTTATGGCTCCCATCGCTAATCTCTGAACAGTCAGTTCCCCGACGAGAAAAAGTAACACTTGAAGGAATGTAAACAAGATCCCTCATCACCCATAACCTGAAGTTTACTTTGGACTAACCAATAATTGAAGCGTTATCTCCCTTTTTATACGGCTTTTCGTAACGGATGTCTAAGTGACAACCGTGGAATATCATTAGTTTATGATGTATCCACGACAAAGTGAAAATACGAGAGCGCACCGATACCACAATAGAGATATCTTACTGAAAAATGTGCGTGAAGGGAACTTCTTCACTGGGCGACTTCGAACATAAGCACGTCAGCTCACGAGCGCTGGGCTCACAACACTACTTCACGCCAAGCAGCTCCTTCTCTCTCCCTCTCACTCTCCTACTCTCTCGGTGTCTCTCCCCTCACCGCATCTCTCCCTCTCTCTCTAATTCTCTCTCTTTCTCTTCCCTTCTCCCCCTCTCTGCCTCTCTCTCTCTCTCTCTCTCTCTCCCTCTCTCTAGCTATCTCCCTCAATCTCCCTTTGCGACTTGTTGATTGTAGGTGACTGCAACAAGTGGTGGTTGACGGGTGCGTGCGTAGGTGCGTATTCGACGCACGATCGAGGTCTCGTGAAACTCAATGGGCAATGTCAGAAAAATATGACTAATTATTGTCACAAAACTGAAGATATACATAAGGATTTTAGTTTGTGAATCAAACCTTTCAACTCATTATAAATTGGAGGATAGATTTGGATACAAGCTCACTATTCCTTGGCTCAATTTTGCTTCACGTCAAGTCGTCTTATTTCTGAAACTCACCAAGTTTCTGAGATGAAAAGAAATTAAAATAACGTCACTTTTAAGGTATGCAGACACTGGCACCTCCCCCGAAAATGCTAATCATAATGAATTCACCTAACATACCTCACGCGGCTGAATTCACATTCCTCATTTAAACTTTAAATTGAACATCTGAATTCCTGTTTTTCTCTTTAAATGAATACACGCAATAAATAATGCTTATTGGGCTTATGTTTACTCAAAGGGAAGCTTGTATCCCTCATTACTGAGCTGAAGCGATGTTTGGTTTCGCCCTTATAATCAAGACGCCTTAACTCATTAGCAGTGAGGTTAGGTCGGGTTTGATTTCACTGTTTCAAGAATATTTACCCCAGGGCCAAGAGAGACAAGGTCTGTTCACTTTCCACCAAATCCCCCATGTGTCAGCAGGTGAACTGAGGTAATGAGTGGGTACCTCTAAGATACGTCATCCCCTACGTAGTTACCCCAGGTGGGAGGTGACTCCACCCAATTGCGTAGACCTTGTGCACATTAAGTCAAGTTCGGTTTCAGTCTTTTTGGAAATATGCTTAATCATTTAATATCTCGGAATCGATGTCAGAAAACTTACATATTCCACGCTGGATAACGTCAGGTCTCATTTCAACGTCAATTAACTCGCAGCCCATATTGGTCCCTCTAACTGAGTCAAACTCAATTTCCTGTGCTGGCTAAGCTCAAAACCTCCCGTTCTGTTGACATGTTTCTCATCGCCCCAGAGTACCTGTCAGTAAAAAAGGAAGATTCTGGGATTTGATGTCACCAATCAGCCCAACAACAGGAACCAGTCAGATGGACACTGGAAGCCACATGTCATTTGCGATATTATTGGACTTGGAATTGGAACCTACAGTGTAAGGTCATTCAGTCCCGAAAATAATGTTGAGATAATTGTTACGAGACGG
>NC_089752.1:48541674-48589174 GCF_040412425.1 Macrobrachium rosenbergii | reverse complement strand
AAGACCTATACGGGAAAGAGAAAAAGAAAAGAAGTGCTAAGAGATTGCTTTTCGTAGTTGATGACACATCTTTCACCAAAAGGACCCAGAGTATGCTGGTGATCAGCGCCGATAATTAAGTCTTCAGGATATCGTCCAGGACTCTACTAATTGGAGTCTTACTAATAAAAAAAAAAAAAGAAATCCTGCTCGGGAAAAAATATATATTGGTACTAGTCACTGATTTCGTTACAATATTGGTAAAAAGTAAAGTTTTAGTTTATGCTATGGCGTAATATTTATTGCTAAAGTTCTGGAGAGTGGAAAAATTAGTCTTGTTCTGTGTTTTAATATTATTCTCATAATTATAAAATGATAACATTCAGGGCGAAATCACAGCCAAGGCCATTGCGTATCAGCCGACTCGAAAAGTTGCCATGGAAACGTCAATATTTATCCGATATATAACCCTGTGTATTTCACAGCTGGGCGTTTATTGAAACGGCGAACATTATACAGAGCACATTTCGAGCCCGTTCGGTTTCGAAGACCTTCACTTCCAACAATGAACTCCAATCTTCACTAAGGTTATGTTAGGCGTCTAGCCTAGTGCATTTCACATTTCAGGATTATCCGCAGCAATTCGAAAGAAGAAATTAAAACATTTGGAGCGGATTAACTTCATGAGTGTAATTATGCTTTTTAAAGCAGTGGAAAAAGCAATTTCAAATGTAAAGAGAACAAAAATACACACATATACATACATACATACACACACACACACACACACACACATATATATATATATATATATATATATATATATATATATATATATATATAATCTGAAATGCCTAGTCTTCCTTTAAGTTCGTGATGATGTAGTAAATAACACAGGGCAAACCTTAGCTATTTTCCAAATGGACGTTATCATATACATTAGAAAGATGGGAAGAATATGTTGATAGAACTTATAAAATATAGTAAAAAATTCTAGAAACTCTATACCAGAAATAATTACTTCGCAATAATATTTATACATCCAGGAAAAACAGTTATTTCAGAAAAATCATGTGACCAAGTATAATGAAGGCTCAACTAACCACATGCATAATCAGCATCGGGTAACAACACAAGGAAAATCTGATGAACTCTTAAAAATTTCTTTTGTTCCACTAATGGCCTGGCATGGTCAAGGTTAAAATAAATCATCTGAACTTAGAGTCTCAATAATAAGTTAGTTCATCGAAATAGGTATATAATGCGTATTTACAATTATAAGATTTGCTTATAGCATTGGCAAAATCATGTTAGAGGAATGGATTTGAGGTTACATGATACGAGATTTACGGTTATGAATGAATCAGATTAGTCAAGGTACGGTTCGCGACGGAAAGTGGAAGCCAAGGTCACAATATTTACGGATTCGAGTGACTGTAAGTTGAAGCCAAGGTTACATTTAAGGATTAGAGTGACTGGAATTTGAAGCCAAGGTTACATTTAGGGATTCGAGTGACTAGAAGTGGAAGCCAAGTTTACATTTAGGTATCCGAGTGATTGGAAGTTGAAGCCAAGGTTACGTTTAGGAGTCAAGAGACTGGAAGTTGAAGCCAAGGATACATTTAGGGGTTCAAGTGATAGGAAGTCGAAACCAAAGTTTCATTTAGGGATTCGAGTGACTGTTACTTGAAGCCAAGGTTAAAATTAGGGATTCGAGTGACTGGAAGTAGAAGCCAAGGTTAAATTTAGTGATTCGAATGACTGAAAGTTGAAGCCAAGATTAAACCGAGGGATTCGGTGACTGGCAGTTGAAGCGAAGATTACATTTAGGGATTAACGCGAAGGAAAGTTGAGGCCAAGGTTAAATTCAGGGGTCTGAGTGACTGAAAGTTGAAGCCAACGTTACACTGAGGGATTCATGTGACTGGTATTTAAAGCCAAGATTACATTTAAGGATATGCGTAAAAGAAAGATGTGGCCATGGTTACATTTATAGATTCAAGTGACTGGTAGTTGAAGTCAAGCTTACGTTGAAGATTTGCATGACTGAAACTTGAAGCTAAGGTTACACTTAGAGATTTGCGTAATTGGAAACCGAAGCCAAGGTTACATCCATGGATTAGAATGACTGGAATTTAAAGCCAATGGTACATTTAGGGACTCGAGCAACTGGAACTTGAAGCCATGGTTACGTTCACGGATTCGAGTGACTGGAAGTTGAAGGCAAGGTTACGTTCAGGGATTTGAGTGACTGGAATTTGAAGCTAAGCTTACGTTCAGGGATTCAAGTGACTAGAAGAAGAAGCCAAGGTTAGGTTCAGGAATTCACATGACTGGAAGTTGAAGCTAAGGCTATGTTCCGGGATTCGAGTGACTGGAAGTTAAAGCCCTGGATACACTCAGGATTCGCGTGACTGAAAGTTGAAGCTAAGGTTCCATTTAGGGATTCGACTGGTTGGAAATTGAAGCCAAGGTTACGTCCAAGAATTCAGTGACTGGAAGTTGAAGCTAAGGTTATGTTCAGGGATTGGAGTGGCTGGAAGCTGAAGCCAAGGTTACGTTCAGGGATTCATGTGACAGAGATTCAAGTGACTGGAAGTTGAAGCCAAGGTTACATTTAGGGATTCGAGTGACTGGAAGTTGAAGCCAAGGTTACGTTCAAGGATTCAAGTGACTGGAAGTTGAAGCCAAAGTTACATTCAGGGATTCAAGTGAATGGAAGTTGAAGCCAAGGTTACATTTAGAGATTCGAATGACTGGAAGTTGAAACCAAGGTTACATTTAGGGATTAGAGTGCCTGAAAGTTGAAGCCAAGGTTACATTTAGGGATTCGAGTGACTGGAAGTTGAAGCCAAGGTTATGTTCAGGAATTCGAGCGACTGGAAATTGAAGCCAAGGTTACATTTAGGGATTAGAGTGACTGAATGTTGAAGTCCAGGTTACATTTAGAGATTCGAGTGACTGGAAGTTGAAGCCAAGGTTACGTTCAAGGACTCAAGTGAATGGAAGTTAAAGCCAAGGTTACATTTAGGGATTCGAGTGACTATAAATTGAAGCCAAAATTACATTTAGGGATTAGAGTGACTGGAAGTTGAAGTTTTATTTGATGTTTATGTCATCAGCAGATGTTAGTGAGTTGACTTTGTGTGAGCAATATAATTCTTTGAAATTGTGCATCATCAGAAGAAAGATTCTGATAATAGTGCAAATAAATTTTCCAAACATTATTGATGACCAATAGTCAAAGCTATGAACTATGTGTAGCGTTTGGCCACTTTCTGCAAATATGGATCAAAATAAATAAATTTTGGCTGCTAATCAGAGTTCAACATTCTCCTTTAGCGACAACTAGATAATACAATGAACAACCCTACATGGATTTCACAAAAGATTCTCCGATTTATATGGTATATCATCTAAAATAGAACATTCCTATCATATAGGTAATTACTTATTTAATAAAACTCACGCCTCAGTCAAATGGTCAATAATAGAAATGAACATAACAAATTGCTGTTTCTTCTGTGTGTGTGCGTTTTTTTTATATAACGCCAATGTTCGCTTATTATCACTTATAAATTTCTCGTCATATCAGTTAATACAGGTTGTACATACAAGAGACCAACGTACACTTTAAAATGG
This sequence comes from Macrobrachium rosenbergii, assembly GCF_040412425.1. Taxonomy (NCBI): domain Eukaryota; kingdom Metazoa; phylum Arthropoda; class Malacostraca; order Decapoda; family Palaemonidae; genus Macrobrachium; species Macrobrachium rosenbergii. The sequence goes on along the minus strand of NC_089752.1, from coordinate 48,585,553 downwards.
GTGCATGAAAAACAAAGCTTTCACATGTTTTCAAGGAAGCCACTTAAATGATACTAATTCCTCGTGATTCTTACTCATTATTTCTACACAGAAAAAATTTTCCAATTTCTTATTTTTTAAAATCGTATTTTTTATTGGCAGGCTGATTCTAACGCCATTATAGCTGTCGCTAGAGACTCTTAATGGCTGACAGAATATCTCTATAATGCGAGTTAAACAAAATTTTGTCCTTGTTTTTCGCAATGAAAAATGTTCAGAATGTACAGAAAAATTTCTCTGCTTTCTAGTGTTCATAAAGGTTACCCAGTTCACTGCGGAAAACGACTAAATGAGAAAAAGTGGATCTGGGGTATTTTTGTGCTTTCAAATAACCGTTTCATATCTTTAAGCTTTTGCAAAAATACTGGTCGCAAAATATCCAGAGTTTAATTTCGTTTTAATTGAAAAGAGGAGCGATAGTAGATGAGAGTAAAAAATACAAAAAAGAGTAGATATACAATACAAAAAGCGTAGATAGTGGGCAAATAGAAAGATGAAAGACTCATGCAGTGCATGAGAACAGAGAACAAACTACAACTAAGTAGATACCGAAAAACAGAGGAAATAAACAATTCCGAAAAAAAAGAGAAAAAAAGGTCCTCATAAAAAGGCGAATGATCAACACAAGAAATCAGAAGAATAACATCTTGGCAGATGGGAACAGAATGAGGAACATACTAAAGCCCCTTTCCCCCAAACTCATTATTAAAATTATCCAATTAAATTTTGAGTTTTCGCAGGCTATGGGGATCAATCAATTCAAGCCAGGTTTTCCATGGGAGAAATTACCCACAAGGACTTTGATTACTGAGAACAGAGTTGTAAGCTCACTGCTAACAAGAATGCTTACAGTTTGCGCTCCTTGACACACGCAATAAATTTATATCATAAGACCTAGCGAAACGTTGTACCATTGTAATTACTACAACCTAAAGCGTATTTTGTCTTACTGAATACCACAAATATTATAATCAGGACTAGGTAGCCTTCGAACAAAGCATTATACAATTCTATAAAGACTTCTGTTCCTGGCCTCTGACATAAACGAAGCTCTGCTTGAACATCAATTTACCATGAGCCATACAGATTCCTCGTTACTGTCACCTGTCAGCACAAATTAGGATTTCTTGATTCGAAAACATACGGCACACCTGCCCGTGTTTTGTTCTCTAAAGTCACTAAACACTGATGTACTGGGAATTCTTTTGAATGCTGATCCTACTTGCCAATACTATAATCGTTACAACAATGACATTGCTGATAGCTGCTAATATATTGTATACTGCTGCAGACCTCACTGCATTTCATGTTCCGGTTTTACTTTTCCATTGCTAAACAAAGTTTCATAAACGGTCTTTCGTGATATCTTTGAAATTCTTATACATTTTATAATCTTCTTCATCTCTCCCACGTTTATCTCTCTATCGTTAATGCTCATCGCAATGGAAGTTTCCTAAAAGTAATAATAACAGATATAATTTCGGACAGTGGAACTTTAATCTATAATAATGTCTGTCATGAATATCTCTCCAAGGTACTCATTGACTTCTGCACGAAACGGACGGCTCAAAGAGCCAATCCTTTTTTGTTGTTTTTGGTTAGTTGGTGCTGAGTGCAACAACAGCTAAATCCTTTCAGGCAATAGTTCTGTTAAATATTCTTAAAACTTTCATGGATTCGCAAGTTCTGTATTACTATTAATGTGAGATCTGCACAATTTAACTCCACACCAGGGGTCCTTTACGCTTCACACCGTTGAATTGTGGAAACACTCCCTGAGGATATGCAATTGGAAAGGCAATGTGTTACTAGCCTAACACAGTTCTTGTATTTTATAATTTACTTACATTTTCATCCATTTATTTATTAACTTGTTGATTTATTTTTTTGTTTTCTAATAACTGATCTCTTCTTTTTGTATTTCCTATTACCTTCTGTCACTGCTTTTAAATAAACATCATATTCTTTGGAAGCTTGAATTTCAAACCAATGTCCCCTGTGGGCTTGTGCCATATAAATAGAGTTCATCTTCTGAATGATAATAATAATAATTTGAAAACATCTGACGTTTATCGACAGATTACAAGGCATATCCTCCAAAGGAGCTCAGAAAACCGACAACAATTGCTTACTGATAACCTTCAGGATAAGACTTTGAGGACTAACGTAAGGACACTTTGCAATTTAGGGGATATAAAGACTGTTGATTTTAGAAAAAAGGCTACTATATGAAGAAACCTGCCTCAGAGCTTAAAGTTCACTAGTCTTGGAAATAGTAACAACGCGTGTAAATTAAAATGCTCATGCTGGGAAACGCTGTGACTAGAAACTTGAGTTCTTGAGACAACAATACATCAACTGCGCCCTGATGTTCTTGGAAATATCGTCGATTAAATGTCTTTGGATCAGTGACTTAATTAAGGTTGAAACTAAAATATCAGAGCGTGAAGTATTCATTCAATATTATTGCATGCAATCAGTCCCACCCTCTTCCTTTTTCATGTCAGAAGTAAACAATATATATATATATATATATATATATATATATATATATATATATATATATATATATATATATATATATATATATATATATATATATATATACATATATATATATATATATATATATATATATATATATATATATATATATATATATATATATAAAGCTTCCATACGACAAAAACATCCAAAGGCCACCGAACAACTCAGGTCTAACAATCCTTTTATTTTCATTATCCCAAATCCATCGGGAGCTCCCTCATTAACATATACTTAAATAAAAAGGGGAAGAAGACGGAGTTTACAAGATTCCGTGCAGCAATTGTAATGAGATTTACGTGGGGGAGACGGGTAGATCCCTCTCCCAAATCAGTACGGTATGCTTGCTTCGGAGAGTTCGGGGATTTTCCTACATAGACATACAGGTCATTCCATAAATTGGAGCAGGGTGGAGCTGTCCATACAAAAGAAAGATGCTGGAATCTGCTGTCATCATTCAAACCAACAATATGAACTTGTCAGGAGGACATTGGAAATCGGACCACATCGATGGGTTAATCCTCAGACCTCTTCTGAAGAAGGTGTTCCAGGAAACAAGGCCACCAGACAGCGTCGCCAAAACGGGAGTTAATGAGGCCAAAAACCACTAGGGGAATTGTTTATTTCCCTCCTTCTTGGGAAACAGTCACCTGCATACCATCGGAGACAATGCCACACCTACATATGCTTTGCATATATACCCCTGTAACATTTCATCTGTCCACATTTTACCAGTGAACAGGGGCACAGAAGGTAGTGCTCGAAATATATGGTTGCAACGTTCAAATAGTGTTTTGTGGGACTTTTTTCTTCACATTATGCTGTGGTATTACAGTAAAGACATTCATATATACATTAATTTCGTTGGCTGCCCCTTTCTGCCTGTGTTGTGTGTGTGTGTGTCCCGATTCCTCCCTCTTCTACCCCCAAAAACCGGTTTAAGCAGGGTGGTCCCTAAATAAACACCGACTCCCAGGGACTTCAACTCCCTCATGGAAAAACGATAATCCCCCTCCCCCTTCCTCCTCCCCTCCCCTCAGCCTTTTCCATCCCCCTTCCCTCTTCCCTTTTCCCTTTTCCATGTTTTATGATAAAATAAAATGTGCTGAGATTGAGTACTATTAACAAAATGTTTATAGATTTGTAAGGACATAATTTTTTTTATAAAAGTTATGTACAGGTTTTTCAAATCAAAATATAACTTGCTTGACCTTTAGAATTTATATGTTTAATTAACCTCCTGTGGTAACTATGAACCCCATGCATTATGAGGATCACGGTAAATACTACTCCTGTTATACAACTGGAGTTTTTAAAATTAAAAAGAAGACGTTATAACCCAATGGGCATTTCTCCGGGAGGTGGAGGAAATGATTCCGAAGACAAATTCTGGATTTTCTCCCTGAAGGGAGGTGGGTCTGATAGGAATCCGTTTAGGAGCTGAAGACAACTTCACAGGATCCTGGAGTCTTTGAGAATTTAAGAAGACGTTATAATCCAATGGGCGTTTCTTCAGGAATGCTTCGGGAGCTAAAGACTGCTTCAAAGGATTCTGGAGTCGTGAAGACGTCTTTCAAGAATAATATTTTAATAACTGTCCAAAAATTTTCGACACTAAGTGACCCAACGGTACATAATAAAAAAATTTTTTGGCTGACCTTTGTTATTTTCGTTTCGAAATGGACTCACCAGGTAATTCTAGAACAACAACAGGCACTACTGGTGATGGTCCGGAACCGCCAATGGCATCAGCATTGATTCAAAACCCATTAACAGCTGCTCCTGCACCTACACGAAGATATGGTTAGTTGTTTGTATGTGACCGGAAGGTAAACGGGGCTGGTGCTGCCTGTAGACCTTTGCTGACTATTAGTACAGTAATACGGTTAATTTAGGTATGGGTATGGGCACAGGTATAGTAAGGATATGGGTATGGTTATGGTATGCATATGGGTATGGGTATGGTATGCATATGGGTATGGGATGGCATGGGTATGGTGATGTTATGGTATGGGTATGGAATGGATATGGGTATGGGTTAGGGTATAGGTATGGGTATGGTACAGATATGAGTATGGTACAGATACGGGTATGGGTATCGGTATGGCACCAAAAGAGGTGGGGGTGGGAAGGGGGTGACATGTAAAAATAACCGAAAACAACAGATATTAGTGTCTAATCCACAGTTTTCGAGGTCGCTGAGATGAACAGTGACACTCCCGATGCCCTTTAAGTCCAAGTTCAGCCCCGACAGGAAAGGGGGTGAGAAGAGGTGAAAAATAAAATGTCAAAAATGGCATGTATTAGTGTCTAATCCATAGTTTTCGAGGTCACTGAAGCAACTATCTTAACCAGAGAGAGAGAGAGAGAGAGAGAGAGAGAGAGAGAAGTTTATCAGTTGTCATTTAGAGCTCTCCCAGGCAGCGCCGAGTTGGTCAGTTCATACTTAAAAAAATAAACTGGCACAAAAATGACACCAGTCAATCTAATATTTATGAGCAAAAAGGAAGTAGTGTACACGAATAAAGTAAGAAATTACCTAATTGAAAAAAGATAACAGCTCATTTACTTTAATTACTGAAAATGAAACGAAGCAAGAACGATAAATCAGAAGCAAATGAATTTAACAAAGCACGAGTACATGTAACATGAGAATCCCAAGGTTAAAATGTTCAAACAGAACTGAACAGAGCAATGCTCAGTCCATTAGCGCTCACGGCACAAATGATTTTGGTTGCTCTTTATACTAATGGCACATCAAAGAGATAAAAAATAAAGCTGCACTGGGATTTCGTAAACCGTAGTCGGCTGTCGTTGCCTGTATGAAACAAAACCCGGAAAAAATGTGTTGGATTAAAAGTTTGAAGGTGACACAAGTGAACTGCTGAATATTTTTTATCTTCATATGAAGCTGACTAGAAGGTAAAAACAGGGAAATAGAGATTAAAAAAAGATTTCCATGGGATGGAAATTACTCACAATATATATATATATATATATATATATATATATATATATATATATATATATATATATATATATATATATATATACAGAGAGAGAGAGAGAGAGAGAGAGAGAGAGAGAGATAGAGAGAGAGAGAGAGAAATTTAGTAAAGAAAATGAGGCAAGTAAATGTTGTGTACACATATTAAGCAGTTCTTGTGTTCGTAACACTTAATACTTTATAAGCTGATAGTGACTTCTCTATTTCCATAACGCTGTTCTTTTATTCGCGATCCTTCCGGTAAGGAAAGGATGTCTCTTTTTAATTGCCTATAATTTCAAGAAATAAAAAGTCATACTTTCAAGATTGTACAGCGACAATCGTATGTGTAGTGCGTGTCTATCACTTGAAGAGAAAAAAGTATGAAAATCATAAGTAAAAAAAGGAGTAAAGTTTAGGTAAATTAACATAAAAAATGCTACGTGGGCATCTTGTACTAAAGTTTACAAAAACAAGCCTCAATATCCCAGGGACAAAGGGTCATATACTGTCACTGTTCATTAAGCAATTTCGAAATTCAAAAGGAATTTTCTTAGAATGGAGGGGAAGAGGAAATATATAACCTCCTTTCGTCTCTGCTCCCTCAGTTGCGACCAGGAACTGTCCCAGCGCTTTGGCGCACATTATCTTACTTAATGACCCAGGTAAGAAAGATGCATGTTTCCTCTAAAGACATAAGTGCCTTAAGTGGACGTGAGAGAACTCTCAGGCACAACTAAGCTTGAAGAGTGCTTGGGAAAGCATTGGTTGTGCAAGCTTGGAAGCCCTTGTTCTACGTCATAAAAGACATTGTTTGAAATTAAGGGGAACGTGCAGCGCTAATGAAGTTATTTTTTTTTTTAACTTAGCCCTAGCATTAAGGATCTCCCGACACCCCCCCCCCTCTCTCTCTCTCTCCCCCTCTCTCGTTTCGTTGCGATCTTTCATATGGAACTTGTTACGTGTGGAACATAATCACAGCAACGTGAATGCGCATACCCTTGAGAAAATCAGTGACCTTACAATGTTTTAGTGATAGTATTTACTTTATCGCCTACAGACTTAAGACGTCACTATTTATTTATTTTTTGTGTATATTTTTCACAATAACATTTTACAGTCACTTCTAGAGTATGAAAAATCCTGCATAAAACGGATACATCCGTGACTTTTGCGCTAGTATAAGAAAGTAATTTTTCGTAAGGCATAAGCTCACATAAGAAAACTTAAAAAATGAAAAAAGTTAACAGGCGAGAAGCGAGCGATGTGACCTTAACCGTGGGATTATGTTACCTAAATTTCCATCTTCTAACAAGAGGGTAAAGTAAACAGAATTCATAATTGTTTAATGGCACTTTCCATCTCAGCGCTTTCCAGGATAACATCGAATGTTTACAAGCAACATGGAGATCAACGTAAGGCTTGGGGTTATTAATAGACCGGTGAAGCATCGGCAGTTACGGACGGCCTCACGATCAGCGTATTTTGGTCGCCAGCTCGTCGGGCAATTGAGAACGGACTGTTTTAAGGATATTTTGGTCGGTGAGCAACAAAGATCAGTCATTTGCGAAAGACTTCTTAACCGGCAAGATTGGAGGTCAAAGCAACAAGTAATTCCACCTCTCTGGAATTGAAACTGGAATTAGAATATAATATTTAGGCAAAAGGCTAAGCGCTGGGACCTATGAGGTCATTCGGCGCTGAAAATCATGTTGAAACAATTATTAGGAGAGGGTGGAAAGTAAAATGGAAAAAGAATATGAACGGAGGTATAGTAAAAGGAATGAAAGTGGTCAAAGTTAGGGGCCGAACGGACGCTGCAAAGAACCTGAAGTACTGCCTACAGTGCATCACGTGAGGTACAGTGACGGCACTAACCCCCTAAGGGGTTCAACCTCTGAAGGGCGTCCACACTGCAGTAAAACATGTCATCAACGCACGTCTGTAACTTATCGCACAAAATCACAAACAAGCTGAATAAGCGTTGACAACTTATTGGTGGTTCTAATCAGTGCTTCATGCGATTATCCAGCATTAGTTCGGTCTTTGACTTTTTTTTTTTAATTGCTATATGTATGTCATAAGATGCCGACGTGTGTTTATATGTTTTACCCTTTCTCAAATTAATCCAGTTTCTTTCCTTCACTGTTGCAAAGCTTTGGGATTATCTTCCTGCTTCTGTTTTTCTTTGAGACAGAAGGGCCTCCGGGTTCCTTCGTATTTAATCCTTATCTTTCTTCATTTCCTTCTTCTGTCAACTGTAATTTTTAGTGGTTTGGGCTAGAAAAGTGCATTAGGTGGCCCGTCCCACCCGCCCTTGCTTAAAAAAACTTAAAAAGGATAAAGAAAATCTGCAAATTTCACAGTAGGCTGAGATTTGCTTCACTTAATCGCGACATGAAAATGTTGTAAAGATAAAATACCGTTTTATTCAAAATTCCAAAAACACCATTCGTTAAAAATGTCCAAAAATAAACTATCCTAACACTCATAGCGTAAATCTAGATCGCAGTAAAAAAAAAATACCCGCTCATGCGTAGCTCTCGTGATCCTTTTCCACGTCAATATGTACGTTAAGCTTTAACCCTAATGAAAACAGAGCGAGAGAGGTGAAAGGATTCGCCGTAACACTCGTTCCCTCTAAATATGCATTCTGTCTGCTAGGGATTAAAGAGCATCCCACGAGATTCTATATGCGTCACAACTTCAGCAGCAAACCTTTCAACCGTAGGTAGACGGCGAACACTAACATACTTACATACATACATACATAGATACACAAACATGCACACACATATCTATGTATAATGAGACATTCAAAGAAGTGGTAAATATATTAATAATGGCAATATATATATACATATATATACATACATATATACATATATATATAATATATATATTATATATATAATATATGTGTATATATATATAATGTATGTGTATATACATTATAAATACATATATATATATATGTACACAATATTGCCATAAAGTACATATATATATATATATATATATATATATATATATATATATATATATGTGTGAGTGTGTGTGCATTTATGAAAACTAACGATGTCTGACCTAAGAGAAATTTTCCTCCCAACATTCAATGAAACAATTTACACACGGAAAGAGCCTCAAAACATGAACACGTAAATAAATCTACACAAATAAATGAATCAATCAGATTCAATTAGAGAATAGGAGATGCTATGTGAAGCCATCAGATTATTGTGATTTACAATAATAATACAAAACAAAGCTTATTATATACGACAACTGAAATTAAGCTGGACATAAAATATGAAGTTGAAAATTCTAAGAAAAAGACCTTGATTTAAATTGTGCAAAAGGCCAGGACATAGTTAAAGTTCAATTTAGCGTGGGAAATGTGAATCATGCGCAAGTGTACAATAACGCTGATAAGGGACTTTTCGGTTCTTAATCCAAAAATAAACGAAAGCTGAAACCGACGAAATCACTAAAATCAACGAATGTCAAGAAATTTAGCTCGGCTGAACAGGCTATAGGTCCTTGATAATAACCTACAGCTGAGGACGAAGTGATAATTACCAGTTTCCATTGATAAAGAAAACTTCTGAAGTTTAATTCAATTTTAACAAAATTAAAAATTAAAATGAAGTATTAAATCAACAAAATAACGAAGAACAGAAAGCATTTTGCATGATTCATATAACAATAGCGAGAGGCCAAATAGCACATTGTTCGATGCATACTGAAAAATTGACAAATTAAGTTAAAAGCAAATTCCCCGAGGAAAATATAAAAGCTGAAAATGAACGGCCCACTGACAAAGCAAAATACTGTTTGGTGGCATAACAGAACTGAATTCAACGTCCCCCTCCCTACAAAGGACACCCGCGGCTTCTAACTGAAAAACTAGATATACAACGAAATAAAAAGGGCCATTCAATTTCATATACGACATGGGAAAAATATAATGTAATATACAGCAATGAAGGCAAAGACCCATGGAAAACTCCGGTTGCGTAAGAGAAATTACGTTTGGCACAGATTAAAAATGATACGAATACAGGATAATTGGTGTTAAACAATGTATATAATACGTGGACGAGATAAATGAACAGAACAGGTGCTCCATCAACCATAAAATCGACTTTGTTCACAGTCCTACTTATATTGCCGATTAGTTTGATAATTCAGTATAATGACTGTAATTATATGGACGACGGTCGGGCAAACAATACAGGTTTGTTTTTGTTTTTTCAGCGAATGAAGGCAATAAAAGTAATGACAGCAGTGAGAAAGGAAATTGGAATTGGAACTGAATTATAAAATTTAGGTCAGAGGCCAAGTGCTGGGACCTTTGAGGTCATTGAGCACTGAGAATAATGCTGAAAAATTGTTAGGAGAGGTTGGAAAGTAAGATGGAAGAAAGAGAATGTGAACGGAGGTATTATAAAAGGAATGAAAAGGGTTACAGCTAGAGGCCGAAGGGACGCTGCAAAGGACCCTAAGTAATGCCCATAGTGCACCGTGTCAGGTGCACTGATGGCGCTAGGCCCCTACGGGGAGAGAGAAAAGAATGACAAAGTTTGGAATTATTTTAGAGAGAAAAGAAAGAGAAAGTCAAAACTCATCCTGTTTCCTAGCTGCATATGATAGGTTGCATGGCATCTATTTATCTATATGCATTAAGAACAAACTAAAGCCATCCCTTAACTGGTATTATTGTACACATACAATTCAACTTTAAAAAATGGAAATATAATGGGGAAGAGCAGGAACAAACTTGACTAAGGAAACTAACAATAAAGACCCGTCATGTTCTAAATAACAAACTTTTCAAAACACTAGCAAATAAAATAGTTATCAGGAAATACAAACCAACTGGTAACGGGTGAAGTCAAAATCTGTTACAAGAGAAGGCTACTTAAGGAGGGAATTGGAGTGTGTTAGATTTTTCTCCAGTATAAAGCAAGATTTACATATATAAAAAACTTCCCTTCACGTCTCGAAACTTGGATAATGTCACGATAATAAAACTCCTTTTTATAGGGATATATACAACAGAAGAAATTCCATCAACTCACGTATTTGCAGAACAGTACACCACGCCCAGGGCAAACTACTCACCTGGAAATAAAAGAGCGAAAGATATCAATACGCATTTTAAGGAAGGACATTAAAATTACTGAATAACTCACCTTATTCAAACAACAGTACAAGGTTGTGATTAATGGAAATACACATGACAAACACACACAGATATATATATGTATATAAGTGAAGGCATAAGGCTTCTTCATTATCATCGCCCCACACGTCGCACGACGCAAAGGCCCCTGAGGAATTCCGACACTCGCATCCTTTCTGTGCTCTCGTTTCCACAAATCTATATTCATCTCCAGCCTCCCTTCTCGACAGTTTTATATCGAAGTAAATCTGTTTCTTTCAAATCTTCCGTTATCCAAAGATTCAAGCTGACACCATCACGTAGTGTTCTCCCTGAGGAGGTGCGAGGGACATGTCCAAAGCTATCTCCATCACCCCTTCATTATCTCATCTGCATAAGGAATCTCTGTAATTTCCCCCATTGTAGCATTTCTCACTCTATCCTGCCACATGACTCTTAATATTTTTTTTTCTTTTTAACTTTGGAAAGGAATGGAATGCAAAATCAAGGCCAACGGCCAAGCGCCGGGACCTATGAGGTCATACAGCGTTGAAAGGGAAGTTGAGAGTAAAAAGGTTTTAAATGTGTAACGGAAGGAAAACCTCGTAGTTGTACTATGAAACAATTGTTAGGAAAAGGTCGAAGATGAGATGGAAAAAAGAGAATATGAACGGCGTTACATTAAAAGGAATGAAAGGGGTTGAAGCTAGGAACCGAAGGGACGCTGCAAAGAACCTTAAGTAAAGCCTACAGTGCACCGCGTGAGGTGCACTGACGGCGCTACCCACCTACGGGATTTTTTAACTTTGTTCTAAAATCGGCCAAATCTTTTTCTGCTTTCACTGTCATACAATAACTCTTGTCTGTACATCATTATATTTCGTACTGGACCATTATACATTTTAACTTTCATATGCAATGTAAATCTATTTCATCACCAAATCTTACTCAGTCCGCCTATTGATTTATTTGCCCTTTTTTAAAGTCTTTCTGTGGACACTGTTGATGAAAATTCTTAAATCCATACACTGCTGAACAAATTGCCTTCACATAAATACTTGATCTGTACAAGTCCTGCCTTTTCTAAAACTAGCTGTTTCATCTGTAAGTAATTTATCAGCTTGTTTCTTTATCCTATTGAGGACGAGCATACTACTCACAAAATGTACTAAAATACGTTACACAACCCTATAAATACATAAATATATACTGTACATACACATACACTCATACATCATTTCTCCATCACAAATTCCTGTCGACATTAATAATCTTCTCTGACCATCTGCGAGTAATCAAGAGGGAGCGGTTAAAGATTAAACTTTGCTTTCCAGATTGCTTCGTAAATGCGGGGTAATTTGACCCTTAAGATATTCAGTTGTTTACTCAAATGCGCTGTCTCTATCCACGAAAAGAGGTTTCTGAACGATACAAAGTTTTCTACACTCGTATTTTATGTACTGAGCTTTATAGAACCTCTTCCCCTTCCCTTATTCCTTTTTTTTCTGCATTTTATATATTTCCTCCGAACGCAAGAAAGCAATTTGAAACGCATACAATATACATCAGTTCGCAAGCTGAAATTTATCCTTATATTAATTTCCTAAGAAACACGAGGTAAATTTAGGTCAGATCCTCTGTTTATGAAAAGTGCAGAGACAAGCCAACAAACTGAACATCAGGTGAAAACCTGTATTTGCAGGCAAAGCATGGAGACCAGGCAACACAATGGACATTACTCGTTCTGTCAGTAAATTTATAAAAACTGGAAACGCTATATTCTTAATCACAAAACTAACAGAGAAGTAGACCCAAACAACTAAGGAACTAGCATCTGAACTTAGTCGAGCTATTTTGTATGAACCATCAATTTCTAAAAATATATTTAAGGCACATAAATACAAAAATACCGCATAAATGAAAAAAGGTCGTACAAACGTAGAACTTTTACGGTCAGCCGTCAAAGAAATGTAGCAATAACCCTATAATTCGTTTCATAACTAAACTCAAAGGAAGGTAAACGTTGCGTCTGGAATCCTTTGGAGGTGTTTACAACCGAGTAAGGTAATTTGACCGCGTGAAAGAGAACTTTGTAAATAATATTTCAAGCACCGGCATTCCTTTGACCAACCCTGTTCCTGACTATTTTATTGTCAGGGGTACACAGCCAACGAAAATGACAAGGAAATAGAAAAAAAAAAATCACGCAAAAGGAAATGGGGTAGCCGTACGCCTAATGATCTGTTGCACTGGCGGTACCAGTCATGAAATTGAAGATGTGATTCCGAGCTGAATACTTCTTGCTCATGTGCACGAACACACGAAGACACAGACACGAGCATACGCGAATGTATGTATAACAAAGTTATGTAAGAATAAACAATCAGGAAAGTCAAAAGCACTCAAAGTAGATTCCCAAAGGCGTTATATGCTAAAGTTGGAATCCAAGGTCCAGGAGAGAATTTTCTTTTCTTTTCTTTTCTTTCTCTAAAACCCTCACCACCTTGCAAACGCACCTTTTAAAGAAATGACCAAGCTGTGCAAATAATTCTGCTTGAATATGTCGCTAAAAAACACTTTTTAACTTTTTAAGAGAATTCCCTTGCCTCCGACTACGATTCTGCTCACCACATATCGCAATGCTTCATGACTTCTAAAAAATGACAAGAATTTTCTGCTCGTAAGCAGGTAGTAACAATTACGTCAAGCACAAAAATAAAACATATTATTACATCAATCAATCAACATTCTTTAGTGACTTAGGAGGAATAACCTGCAAATGATTAAGTCGAACATAAAATTCAGAGAACGTTTCCACGTCAATATAAACCAGTATTAAACTTTGTCACAATGTCTGTCAAATGCGTCGTTAGAAATGACATATTTCACGTTTTCTTGAATGGCTTTTGACACATACAGTACCTGCTGATCATGAAAAGATTTTGAAACCAAAATAATCTCGGAAGGAAAGTAAACTCGATGCCTACTCGCATGCATACATATTCATTATTTATACAACAATCGAACAAGCTTAGATAGGTAAAAATATCATAAGTTTACTATATACAGTATTTATGAATCCACGAGTTTACCTAATAATATATTTTCCATTCATATTAAGACGTTTATAACGTTATAAATTACGTACTTTGTTTAATCTGTAAAATTAATCACAATTTATTATTTAAAAAATAGGGAACTATAAAAAAGGGAAAACTCTGAACATGTGACCAAGGGATAACTATTTTCACGGGTTAAACAATTTTAAAATCTTCACATTCACAGAAAATCATGAAACAAAAAATTAAAAATACTGTGACCCTGAAATACTAAGGAATGCAATACATGGAACACATAATAAAAAGAGAGTTAAACAAACTGAACACAAAGGAGGCACAAGGGAATGAGGATACTGAGTTAGACTGGACAGGGAGTAAGCGAAAAAGGCTTGCGATATCAGTATTCTGCACAAAATACAAACATGTAATAAATAAATACATATACAAGAATTCTTTACTGCAGTAAATCAAGATGCAATGGAAATGAAGTCTCAACAAGAGTTTAGAGCAATGGTTCTCAACCGGTGGTCCATGTAACACTAGTGGTTCATGGTGACATTTCGGCTGTTCCTCAGGAGTTCACTTATATTTGGTAATAAACTGGAGATTGGTGCATATATTTTTAAAACTATAGAAATGCAATGAAAACAATTTTCTCCAAATGAGTAACTGACCATTCACTTTGCTGTATTGTTCTCATTAAAAAAAATAAGACAATGTATTTCAATACAAAATGTTTATTACCCATGCTTTATGTATCGTTACTCAAAACGGAATTGCTCCACAATATTTTTTTTTATTGAGCTGGTGATCCATGACGTGAAACGAGTTGAGAGCCACTGGTCTGTAATTATTATTATTATCTTTTTTGCATAGATTAAAGATTCTGACATATTTAAAACAAAAACTGGCGCAATGGTCGAATAGGATTACATCCGATGAGACTGCACTTACGTCGTTGTAAGATAAGAGGGACTGACATTTAATATCTCATGGGTCCGGGATCGTGAATACAATGAAGCATGTGATTCAAGGGAGAAATTAACACACAACACACACACACACACACACACACACACACACATATATACATATATATATATATATATATATTTTATACATGTATATATACATAAATATATATTTATACATACACATATATATACATAATCTATATATATATATATATATATATATATTTATGTATATATATATATATATATATATATATATATATATATAGATATATATATATATGTATATATATATTATGTTTAATTTATATATATATATATATATATATATATATATATATATATATATATATATATATATATATATATATGTGTGTGTGTGTGTGTGTGTGTGTGTAAACAATAAATATATTCACGAAAAATAAAGGGAGAAATAAAACGGATTTCGTAAGATAAAATACAGAAAGTTCATAAAACCAATTTCATAAAGTCTAGTATGTCTAATAAAGTCACGCAATGTCCCTCCTCCAGGAACAGGAGAAATAGTTTATATCTTCCAAGATCAAAGGCATTGAGTATCGGCTATGTGGAATAAAATAAACCTTCGAGCTTCAAAGAGAATTATGGCATCTGTGAAAAGGAAGGAAAAGAGAAAAATTTCACTTTTACGGGGAATGAAAGGAAAAGAAACGGAAGAAAAAGAAACGTCTCAATACGTCGAGAATTAAAGACAGGAAAGATAACCGCTACATCAGTAGCAGGAAGAAAAGAAGGAAATCTCGTCTAACTTGAAATCAACAGATGAAAGAAAGAAAACTGTCTTGAATGTCTGCTAGGAATAGAAAAAAAGGGAAGCTTACAAGTTTACCAAAGGAGAAAGAAAAGGAAATATCCCAAGGTCATTAAAAAGAGACTAATTGGGTATTCATACCACTTGTGTCAAGTACTAAGCCTAAGAGGCAAAAGTAAAAGTAAATCTATGACGAATTTCGGATAGCGCATCACTGTCTAAACAATTATTGAGTTAAAAAATATTTTCTGTTAAGTTCTAAATACAAATAATTTTTCGTAAAAAAAAATGTATAACTGCACAATTTGGTATTTGTTACTACGAATGATGTCTCTAGAAATCTCAAGCAGTAAAAAGTTTATAAATTAATTTTCAAAATGGACTCACAAAATTGATGTTTGAAACGCTTTGACAATTTTATAAGAGCAGAGTATTCAGGTATTAACCGTTAATTTGATCTTGCTTTTGTACTCCCGAGCTTAATAAACAGTTTCTTTCTGTAGCTTATGACCTGTTTTTTTTTTTTTTTAAAGCTCTAAAACCACTGGGTGGTAGAAAACTTTCTTATATTTTCAGGGTGAAGAAGAATAACTGGACAATAAAACTACAGCCAATTATGACGAAAGCAAGCCCAACAGATAAGAAAAGCGTGCTTACTACTGATTTTGATATATATGATTTTCATGACCGATTAAACAAATTATTTCTTTTACTGGTTATCGGAGAGAGAGAGAGAGAGAGAGAGAGAGAGAGAGAGAGAGAGAGATCCCTTGTTACCATGTGACACGTCATGATTGAAATGATGACATCTGAAACTCATACTAAGCGTACAGTTAATCAGGTTTTCTCGGCAGAATTCAAGTTTCTCATGGTGCCTTTACGATATTGTTATGTTACAGAAACGGAAGGAGTGAGACGGGCACTGTTTAACAGTTTTTTTTAAGGATCGCAGGCCTAAGTATATGTAAATCCTTGGTCACAAAATTCTAAGTGCCAGTCACAAAAGCTGAGACTTGTCTTACGCATTGTTTGCCTAGATACATAAACTGGCAGGTGATAGATTAAAAATTTTTCATTTCAAATAAATTGACATCATTGTAAGCCTGAACATACATCAATACCCTGGATGTTTACATCTCATTTTTGTATGACAAACCTTCTGTTTGTATCAACCGAATATTCTCAATAATGCCATACTGTTTCTACTTATGTTTGAAACATGCCGTATCGGAGCTTGCCACTAAAGTAAAATACGAGTTTTTATATTTCCTGCATTACAAATTATGCAGAAACAACAATATCTCCATTACCTCGAAAAAGTCAAATGACCTAAGGACGAGGTCACGTCACACCCACTTGTTTTCGCCAACTTGTGTCATGCCTGGGCTTCTGCAGTTCCTGCAGTTCATGGTTATGGCCCACACAAAAGCTTCCTCCTTCCTGTCAGTGTAATATTCCTAGTGACCTTAATTCACGACCCTGTTACACCTTTTGAGCATATGCAACTGGTAAAACAAGATATTGTACAATACCCGCTTGGAAAATCAAGAGCGCGAATGAAATATTTCCTGCTTAACCCCCACCCCCTTACGACCTTGACCCTGTCCAAAAGATCGAGGTTCAGGATTATGATGCTGGCTTTCGAAATGGCTAACCTCTGTGTCGAATACAAGTCTGTAATGTATACAGCTTACTGACTTCAAGCATGACAGAGCGTGTGTGTGTGTGTGTGTGTGTGTGTGTGTGTGTGTGTGTGTGTGACAGATGCAAGGACAGACATGTCTGGATTTTGCATAAAGAATGGAGACTAGAAAATGGATCTCTAACCAGTATACGAGCAGGAAGGGGTGGAGCAGTTACTTGCATTTCAACCCCTACCCCACACAAAAAACTGCTGGTATCACCTTACAAAGCCCATCTACCCTTAGGTCATAAGATACAATATTAGCCCAGAATATTTTCAAGAATAATTAGTTCAATAAATCTTTAAGCTATAAGGAATAGCAAATCTTTAAACACCAGGAGAGTAACAATAAAGACATAAGCAAAAAAACATTACTGATGATGAATAATGATAGGCATAAAATTATGAAAACTTAACTTCAAAAATCAGATTTGTACCAACATTAGTCTTAGACGAATTCAATTCCATATTATACACAATAATACCTTAAACTTCTATACATAACACTGATGATACATTTCAGTTTTATCATGATAAAATAATTGTACTTTTAACATTACTCAGCAAAATTACTATATTCCAAACTTTACTGTGAATTTTCGTTTATTGTAATTCTAAAAATGAACTGAATATACATTTTAAATATCCCTGAACTAACAAGCGACGAAGCGGTGGCAGACAGCACATGCAAAGTTCAAGGCAGCGTTCTGAAGGAAGCAAATGCCACAGAAACAAAGGTTCTCATCTAATCCACCTGACGGCAAGACAGGCACGGTTAACGCTCTCTCTTACAATTGCAAATAAACCAGCGCTGAATGCGTTATTCTCAGATACCTTTCTTTCTCAGTTATTACCTCCGACAAAGAGGGAGGTCATGTTTTTCGTTCGGTTTGATGGTCTATTGGCTTGTCAGTTATTTAGCAACCCCGTTGGGGAGTGGTACCGTCAGTGCACCTCACTCGGTGCACTGTAGGCATTACTTAAGGTTCTTTGCAGCGTCACTTCGGCCCTGAGCTGCAACACCTTTCAATCCTTTTACTGTACCCCATTCATATTCTCTTGCTTCCATCTTACTTCCACCCTCTCCTAACACTTGTTTCATAGTGCAACTGCGAGGTTTTCCTCCTGTTACACCATGAAACCCTTTTCTCTCAATTTCCCTTTCAGCTCTGAATGACCTCACAGGTCCCAGCACTCGGGCTTTGGTCTAAATTTTGTTCCATTCCATGCTCTTAAGCAATATTTACAAAACATTTAGGCGTAGGGATTTTAAAGAAAATCATAACAAAGTTGAGCCTTGTGACTGGTAACATATGACTACATTTCGGAAGAAATCAGAAAGTAACTTTTTTTTTTTTTTCCTGGGTCTGCACTTTCCTGCCCAACTACTCCAAACTCCCTCTTTTCACTGGCTTAAGCACTGAATGGCCGAAAACGCCCCTCCAGTGCTTGGCTTGACAGCCTAAATTTCATAAATCATAAAGTAACTTTTGGGGAAAGGGAACTTTTGTAACTGATTCTGTGTGTGTGCGTGTGTGTAAGGGAGTTCGGTGAAACATCTAAGCCTAAGCGTGGGTATGCAGCATGGAAACGCTTGCATTCATTATTAGTATAAAATCTGATATCTTAATTCATTACAGGCGCTGATGTAATAAGCAACAAAATGCATTTCTCTAGCTGGGTTTGATAAAACAAAAAAAACAGAAGTCAAGGAAAATTATAATGACTAAGGAAAAAATAAGGAATTAGAGAATTAGGAGGCTTGGCAATAAAGTGGAAGAGCTATTTGAAGATTTATGATTACCAGATGGCTTAAGAGGGGTATCTATACAGCCAATGGCCTAATTAAAATAATATCTATGCTTAAGAAATTTTACTAAGTACAATAATTGTGAACATAAATCATCATATACCAAGAAATATGTGAAAGTAGCTCGAAGGTTAAGTAAAATTATTAGCAAAGGCAACGCTACTCTACTTTTACCCCAAACAAAGAAGTTACTTCGATGCAAAGCATACATCAAAGAAAACAACATTCTTTCACGAACAAATGTTAGACCCAAAATAAATATCTGAAATAAAGAAATTACAATATACAAAAACAAAATAAGGGGAAACCTAAATCTGTTCACAGTATTTACCAAAATTTGGCTTATTTAAAAATATAAATATAATAATATATTTTTATTCGCTAGGGTATTAAAATTCTGTTTCCACCGTACCAATAAATTCCTCCATATTTGAACTCGATCTGATAACAAACATTCCTGTGTATCCCCGACCACCGAAAGGATACAGCAAATAGGCTTAGCACGAATGTTTAAAACATCAGCTCCATGAAGCCCTGTCAATAAAGTTAAAGGGTAAAGATCAGTGTGCTAACCTTATGCTCTCTCTACATATGAAAAACCACAGCGAAATTCAAAATGGTGGAGCTATTTTTTTTAATACCAATTCATTGAAAATCTTATTGGAAATTTGGAAACACTTTTAGGTACGACTGACCATGGAACATTCCAAAACGTTACGCAATCAAAGCAATTTTTAGACAAGAAAAGCAGAGCATAGCAATCATATTATTATTATTATTATATTATTATTTTTTTTTTTTTTTTGGTCTATCACAGTCGTCCTATTCGACTGGGTGGTTATTATAGTGTGGGGTTCCGGGTTGCATCTTGCCTCCTTATGAGTCCATCACTTTTCTCACTATGTGCGCTGTTTCTAGTAGAACACTTTTCTGCATGAGTCCTGGAGCTACTTCGGCATCTAGTTTTTCCAGATTCCTTTTCAGGGATCTTGGGATCGTGCCTAGTGTTCCTATGATTATGGGTACAATTTCCACTGCATATTCCATATCCTTCTTATTTCGATTTTCAGGTCTTGATACTTATCAATTTTTTTCTCTTTCTTTGCCATCTACTCGTGTCCCATGCACTGTGACATCAGTGAGTGATACTTTCTTCTTGATTTTGTCAATCCCAACAATGTCTGTCTATTGGCATGTATCACCCTATCTTTTTCTGATACCATAGTCCCAGAGGATCTTTGCCTGATCGTTTTCTATCACTCCAGGTTGGTGTCCTTAACCACTTATCACTGCAAGCTAGCTGGCCTTGCACAGACTCCAGTGGAGGGCTTTCGCTACTGAATCATGTCTCTTTTTGTGCTGGTTCTGTGCAAGCTACCGGACATTTGC
This sequence comes from Macrobrachium rosenbergii, assembly GCF_040412425.1. Lineage (NCBI taxonomy): Eukaryota > Metazoa > Arthropoda > Malacostraca > Decapoda > Palaemonidae > Macrobrachium > Macrobrachium rosenbergii. The sequence continues at coordinate 48,565,114 of NC_089752.1, read as the reverse complement.
TCGTTATGTGGTTTATGGTCCGTCTTTCATATTGCACTTCCTGCATAAGTGGTGAGATGTTATTTCCATCTACGTTCTTTGCAAGGCTATCTGGTTCTTAGGCCTGATCTTGTGCCGCTGTTAGCATTCCTTCTGGTTTCCTTCTTGAGTTCTCCTCTGTAGCCATTGCCATAAAAGTTTCATCAAGGCCAGTTCTTTGTCTGTCTCATGTACTGTCCATGCATTGGTTTGTTCTGCTATCTCTGTTCTGTTTTTCATTCTCCTGTCTGTATATTTCTGGTCTTGTCTACTTTTTATCAGTCTTTCTTCCATGCACTCTGTGATGTGACATTCTCTCAGTGAGATGTAGTCGTTCTTGTCTGAATAATCTACCCGATATTACGCATCTAACATACAATTAGCTAAATGGAAGAGAAGCAAAGTGTTCATGAACTATCGGTGATTAGTTTAATATCAGATTAGACATAAACCGCCTAATAAGTTGTTTTTTCGAGTGAATTATTAAAACTGAAAATCATGGAGAGCTGACCAAATGCGGCAAGCGCATGGAGAAACCTTTGCATGCCCAGGAAGAGCAGCATGATGACTTGGCAGGAAGGGAACTTGGCTTGTTTATCGTGAGATAAACAGCAACTCCACTAAAAGATGCGAAAAGTACTACAGACATATTGAAAGGATATGATTCTTCAAAATGGAGCAATTCTGTAGAAAATATAATGAAAATAATGGACGGGATACCAATGAAAGTTCAAGTTATCAAAAGACTTATAAAGAAAATCTACAAAAATCAACACATTCCATCAAAGAAAATAAGTATGGTGAAATTAGTGAATATATTGATTGATTTAAATAGGCAAAATGGATGCCTAAAGCATAAACTATGGAGTGTTATATAGTATTGTAAATCCACAAACCTGATTAGGAAATGCTATGCTTGCCATGTTCCTACGCATCCTTCATGCAGAAGTACAGCAAAATAAAATAAGGACACAAAAAAATATTTTTGTCTAAATATGTCTAGTATGGATAGACAAGGTTATGAAATCAAGACTTAATGTACAGATTTGTGTGGAGGATGAAGAAGAGGAAGAAGAGGAAGAAGAGGAAAATAGAAAAAGAAGAAAATAAGATCAAGAGAGAGAAAAGAGTGAATGAAAACAAAGACCAGGATAAGAGTATGGATGCAGAGAAACTCATAGATTCTACATATGAGGCAATACAGCAACATACATATGAAGAAATAAATTATGACATGAAAAATCAAAATAAAATCCCAAAGAGGTTGTACCCGGATCTTCATACTGATGGGAAAGAGCAAGAAAAGAAAGACACAGTATGCACCCTTTTGAAAAGAGGGAATTGCAGGTTTGGTGAAAGATGTTATTACAAACATCCCCAAGATATGTCACAATTATGAGATCTATGGCAAAATGTGCATATCTAGATGGCTATGAAGAGGAATGCAGCGATCTACATCCAAAAATATGTAAAACTGGAGAGAAGGAAATGGATGTAGGTTTACTAAAAATGGTGGTACATGCATCCTGTAGCCATGAAAACCAAATCAAAATCAAATACATATAAAAAATCAAGGTAAAAATTGCTAAAACAAATAAAGAAAGGAACAAAATCATGTGATGAAGGCAAAGCACAACAACACATTACAAAATGTCAGCACTAATGATATGAGGCATCAGCACCTAGATATAGCACAAGGAACAAGCAATGCATCTATGATAGGGATGGTGCAGATATGAGATAAATGCAAGAATATGCATAAAATGAATAAATATGAAGATGAAGATCAAATATAATGGAAAAGTTGGATTTTTTAATGTACGAATTCTGAAATGAAAGATCAACATATCAGAACAGGAAAGAGACATGGGAAATTCCTTATTATTACCCATATTAGATAATGGAGATATTACGCAAACCATCATAATGATGAAATACCAGGGTTTAGTTTCGAGTAACTCAAAAGAAAGATAGAGTTCTTAGAAGAACTACCCCAAAATGAAAAAATAGAAATAATGAATATAAGTGAAACCTGGTATTCCCAAGAGACTGGTAATGATGACCAGATAAAGGGTTTCCAAACTTATAGATCAGATAGAAAAAATAGAAATCAAGGGGGAACCGTGATATATGGGAGAGATGCCAATCAAGGAAAAATCTGTGAGAAATATAGTAACACAGAATGTGAATTAATAGCGGCAGAATTTGAATCTGAAAAATTAATGAACATTGTAATATACAGACTCTCTACTAAAGAGTTTGATATAATAATTGGACAATTGATGATATATGTAGAAATCACATGACTGACTATACTCCGGTCCGAGACTTTAACTTTCCTTTGTAGAATGGAAAGAATGAATAGGAGACTGTGGTTGTATTTATACATATAAAAAGAGAGCAATAGGTGGTGCAGAAGATAAGAGGCAATTTGAAAAGCTATTAGATATGCTACTAGAACATAACATTCAGCAAATAAATCACCTGCCAACAAGAAAGGATAATATTTTAGATCTAGTATTTGTGAACGAGGTGAACTATGTTAAAGAAATAATAGTGTACAACACGAGTATTTCGGACCATAATGTCATAGAACTAACAGTCCGTTCCAAAGCACATGAAAACAGAGAAAAGCAAGAGACGAAAAAATGGGAAGGATATGGAAAATACAATTTCTATAGTAAGAATATAAATTGGTAAAAAAAAAATGAAGAATTAAACAAAGAATGGGAAAACATATTTGTAAGTGATAATATACAAGTAAATACTGGTATATTATATAAAATATTAGAGAAGTTATGGAAAATATATACCAAAGAAAAAAGTAAACATCAGTCACGAATACCACATAGAAGGATCTGTTCCAGAAAATCAGAAAGTGGAAAAAAGGTCTTGCAAAAGAAAAGAATGCATGGAAAGTGATGGAACTAAAAAGTAAGATAGAAAATGCAGAACAAAAGATTATATAATCAAAAGAAAATGAAAAATGGAACCTAGAAGAAAAGACCCTACAAAATATCAAGCAAAACCCTAAATTTTTTTATTCATATGCAAAAAAGATGAATAAAATAAGAGTAGAAATAGGCCCTCTAAGAATTGAAGGGCAATTAACAAATGAAGAAAAGGAAATATGTAACATATTAGCAGAAAGATATAAGAGTGAATTTACACCTAGAATTGATAATGAAGATAATGATACAGAAATAAGAGATGAAAATATTGAATACTTATCGGATATAGATATTACAGAAGTCGATATTGTGCAGGCTATTAATGAAATTAAAAATGGATCAGCAGCAGGACCAGACGGGCGTATCATTGTTAAAGAAAGTGGTTCATTCAATCCCAAAGCCGCTAGCAATACTATTAAGAAAAAGTATAGATACAGGCAAGATTTATGATGCGATAAATTAAAGATATATTACTCCTACTAAAAGTGGTTCAAGACTAGAGGCAAGTAATTATAGGCCTGTGGAGTCTGACATCCTAATATGAAAGTTTGCGAAGGGTAATAAAAAATATAATGAAACATTTAATGAAAATAGATTGTTCAATATAGACAACATGGTTTGTACCCGAAAAGTACACAAACCCAACTGTTAGTCCACCATGAAAGCATATATAAAAATATGATAAAATGAAAAGATACAGATGTGGTTTACCTAGACTTTGCAAAGCTGACAAGGTAGACCATAATATATTAGCGAAAAAAATGAGAAAACATAACATTGTGGACAAAGTAGGAAGATGGATAAAAGAATTTTGCAAAAACAGAAAACAGATAGTGATTGCAAACGATGAGAAATCGGATGAAGCTACGGTAATAATCCGGTGAGCCAAGGTACGGTGTTAGCTGCATTGCTGTTTCAGATTATGATTGCAGACATAGACAGTAATGCTAAGGACTCGGTAGAGAAGTTTCACTGATGACACAAGAATAAGTAGAGAAATTGCTTGTGATGAAGATAGGAACTCGCTACAAAGAGACCTAAACAAAATATATAAATGGGCAGAGATAAATAGGATGGTATTTAACTCTGATAAATTTCAATCAGTAAACTATGGTGAGAAAGAAGGAATGCTATATGCATAAAAAGGACCTAATAATGAGACAATCACAAACAAGGAAGCAGTTAAAGACTCAGGTGATGTTGAACAGGAATATGTTATGCAATGATCAAATAGCAATAGTATTGGCAAAATGCAAGCAAAATGGAATGTTGTTCCGCACTTCAAACAAGAAAAGCCGAATACGATTATGCTTTATAAAACGACGACGTATTAATTTGAATAATGCAATAATATGGTACCCACATACCAAAAGTGATATTGCACAAATAGAGAGGTACAGCTGGGTCATTTACAGCTAGAATAGAAGAAGTTAAGGACCTGACTACTGGGAAAGACTACAATTCTTAAATTTATATGGTCTTGAAAGGAGAAGAGAACGCTACATGGTAATCCAAGCATGGAAACAGATAGAAGGAATTACTGAAAACATCATGGAACTAAAAATATCAGAAAGAGCAAGCAGAGGTAGATTAATAGTGCCCAAAACTATACCAGGAAAACTAAGGAAAGCACACAGGACATTAATCCACCACGCACCAGCATCGATAATGCAGCGTCTATTCAATGCGCTACTAGCTCATCTGAGGAACATAACAGGAGTGATCGTAGATGTGTTTAAGAATAAGCTCGACAAATATCTAAGATGCATCCCAGACCATCCAAGATTGGAAGATGCAAAATATACTGAAGGATGCATTAGCAATTCTCTGGTAGACATCAAAGGTACCTCACACTGAGGGACCTGGGGCAACCCGAACGAACTGTAAGGTCTGTAAGGTAAGGTAAGCCACTCGTCTTCACTGGTTTTCAGATATTGCCCCAGTGCTCTGCTCTTGATGGTGACGCAGTCCTCTATGCTTAGTAGCCTTTCCTTTCATATTATGTATAGTCTGTTTTTGCTCTTGGGTGTAGTGATTTGTGTAGTGTTACGTGTTTTTTAGTTTTCTGGTCTATGCTGAGGAGTTCAGCCTTCGTCCACTCCACTATTCCTGCGCTGTATCTGATTACTGGTACTGCCCATGTGTTCATGACTTTCGTCATGTTTCCAGCATTAAGTTTTGATTTGAGTATCGCCTTAAGTCTCTGCATATATTCTTTCCTGATCGTGTCCTTTCATCCCGCGTGCTCCGCATCCTTTCCCTTCTGTTATGCCCAGGCTTGTATCCGTCTCATCTTATGTGTTTGATGCTATTCTGTCTGGCAGCTTTATCCCCTCAGTCCTTGTTACTTTGCCTTTTTATGTGCTTCTGATGTAGCATCTCCATATTTCCTTATTTTCTTCTCTTGTCCATTTCTTCTTCTGGGTTTGCCTCTGCAGTCTGGCAGTCTCTGGTTGCTGGTTACTGTCGTTGCGGTGGTCAGCTGCTGGATGACGACCTCCAAGTACCCACCATTCTACCTGGTCGATTGGGTTGTATACCTGGCTGCCGGACATAAATGGACATTTATGTTGCTGTCGTTTATTCTTTCATTTCTTTCCATCATTGCTGAGTTTTACTCTTTAACTCATACCTGAACCCTACCTCATCGAGAATAGGTACTCATTTACAGCTGAGTAGACTGAGAAATATGGTAAAGATCCTTTCCCAAGGAATCAACGCCGAGGAGAGCGGTCATCCATCCAACGACTGACCAGCTACAATGTTGATTAACCAGTTGCTTAAAATGAATGAAAATTCAAAACGAAGCTGCCAAAAATAATCTGAAACGTCAGCAGAGGCGTGGAGCAGAAATTTAAAGTGAATTATCTTTTTTTTTTTCCGGAAATATTCATTAACCCTGCCTCGTTTCTGCCAGCATTTTCTCATTGCTTCAGACATTTCTGATGAACAGCGGAACATTGTACCTAACACTGCTTAAATGCACCATCGACTGAGAACAGCGTCGAATTCCTATTTTAACGGCCCGTTTCCCGTGCACAAAATTCAATTAAGGAATCCTATTACTCGAATAAAACTTTAAAATTAATATTTAGCGTTCGGCAAGACAATTCCTCTTCCTCTTTACGTAAGTTGGAGAAGAAATGTCTCTCGGAAAGGTATAAAAAAATATTTTAACAAGTTTCCTCTAGTCTGTGAGTACCCTTTGCTTCGAATTTAGATAGGGACACCTGACATAACCCTAGATTAACTGTATATGTTTTGTAAGATGACTTGATCATATGGGTGAGAACTGGCAGTTCGCTACGCAGCAACCGGAAAACTAAAATGAATTTTACCAGTTCACTGAAAACATTTTGAGCCCTGCATAGCTACTCACTGCGTATACACAATGAAAGGAAAGCTGGTGGTTTATGAAGTGTATCTAAGTGAATGAAGTACTGTTTTTATTTCATATATTATCTTGAGACTTCAACTGTCCATTTACTCTAAAGGCTGTGAGAATTTACATTATTACAAGAATTTTTCTGTGCCGTTAGTTCTTTTTCGTTTCTTCCAAGTTCCAGCATTTGAAACTACCTAGAGCTAACTTGCAGAATTACTTCTATTTAGCAGAATTTCTGCATGCATCCAAAACACACCCACATGGATGGACGATACAATTCTGTCGACCTGCGAAAATTATCCATGGAAAACGTGTCAAGGATATTCTCTCTAACGTTCTTAAAGAGCAGCTATACATCACATCCAAAAACACAAACATCAACCCATTCGCAGCCACAAGCAACTGATTGATTGACTGATTGATTTATGGCTACTAAAACTGGCGTCATAACACATGCAAACGAAGAATGTCAGCGCGCGCCTAGGTCCCGAGAGTATTCGGCAATAGATAATTATAAATCCAGCATAAACACCACACAAAGAAGAGAAACCAAACTCTCTCTCTCTCTCTCTCTCTCTCTCTCTCTCTCTCTCTCTCTGCGTATGTGCGTGCGATTCACAAACCTATATACGCATTTGCAAAAAAAAAGCTCATTCAGCTACAAACGCATGAACATCAAACATCAGCATCTTCAAGGAATGATCGCCTTAGGGGAATCATGAAGGCAGCGAGGAGATGGAATGTAAGAAATGAAAGAATTTACATGAGGGGATGGAGGAGAGGGAGATGGGAGGGGGAGGGGGTGTAAGGTGGAAGGTGGAGGAGTTGTGACGTTCAAGGTAAAACAAGAATTATGACTTTAAAGGCTTCCGAAGGTACACTCCTCTCCACTTGCTGCTGATTAAAGTTCAAAGAAATGCTGAAAGTATTTTCGCTATCTAGAGACTTTTCAGAACAGCTTTTTTTTCTTTCTTTCTCTCCTTCCTCATTAAAAAAAATTCCTTAAACGGAACGTGCATCCAGACGAAGCTGATGAAAAGTGCCTAAGTGGATGGCAAGATTAGGAGAGGTGGACAAAGCCTGGTAAAGGAATGACTCTAGAAAAAAAAAGTGGGATGAAAAGAATGAGGATCAAAGACCAAATCTGAGTGCTATTTCATTTCAAGAAAAATTCTACGAAAAGACTAAGAGGACAAAGGAAACAGGTGAATTGGAAAATTAATTTGCGTATTCCAGGGGGGAGAGAGAGAGAGAGAGAGAGAGAGAGAGAGAGAGAGAGAGAGAGAGAGAGAGAGAGAGAGAGAGAGAGAGAGAGAGAGAGAGAGAGAGAGAGAGAGAGAGGTCATTGCCAGTTCCTCTTTACCTTAACAAGCACTTTAGAAACTGATCACAAGATCTTCTAAGCCACATTCTTTGTGGTAGAGTTCCATAAAGAGGTTACATATCACTCTTCTTATAGTAGTAGTATACCTTAGTTTTACCAGACCACTGAGCTGATTAACAGTTCTCCTAGGGCTGGCCCGAAGGATTAGACTTATTTTACGTGGCTAAGAACCAATTGGTTACTTAGCAACGGGACCTACAGTTTATTGTGGAGTCCGAACCACATTATAGCGAGAAATGAATTTCTATCACCAGAAATAAATTCCTCTTATAGCAGTCAATAGCCATGCTGTAAATAATTTTATCTAATCTATTTCATAACTAAAAAAAAAATTACCCGACAATTCTCAGATTGTACCGCCATTTTCCCCATCCAATTTAACGCAAAATGCTTCATAAAAAAGGGCCGTTAAGTTTTATAGTGCTAAGGTCAAATGCTATTTAATATTGATCAGCTTCATTAAACTTATTAACTTTTAATATGCAGGCAACAGTAGCTTTTCCAATAGTTTCTGAAATTTATCAACTTCTTTTTCTGCAGCAAGCGCTATGACATATGCAGCCAAAGGGGAACGATACCTGGAAGCAAGATTTTTCAGGGCAAATCAATCAACCGGTTTAGATATCAAGCACTTCATGAATATTTATCCTTCAGAAATGTACTCAAAAATCTGTTTTCTATCGAATCAAACTCTATTTTATACAGCTTTACTACAGATGCGGCATCACTTATGACTTTTTTTTTTTTTTTTACAAACATGGTCATTTACTGATGTTCCCCTGAACATCTGTTATGAAATTATGGTGCCAACACAAAACTTGATAAGGAAGTACATTTAGTTTTGCCCTTGAAAACCGTTTTGCCTTTGTAATTCAGGGAATATTTGCTGAAGCAATTGGTTGCCATTTCTACTGAAAAAGCGAAGTTAATGTTCGACCGTTTATACAGCCCATAATATCTGGGCTTCTGGTACACGAACTTTCATCACAAAAGTAGGCATTTTCTGAGAATCACTTGAACTTCCCATCAATGTACAAGTGGCTACCGATATCCCAGTGTGTGTTATTTCCTCTCTGTTTTTCCGTTTACCTCCATTTGCATGAGACTTCAAGGCTCTTTTGCACATGTTCCTCAGCTCAAAATCTAGCTTTATGAGGACCTCTTGAACGCTTTGCCAGTCATAGAGCAAAATCTTTGTGTTTCACTCCTAAGTCATTGAAAACCACATGTTTAATGTTTCACAGCAAGCAACCTTCAACCAGTAGAAGCCATGTGGCCTAAACCACCAATATTTGCTTATATATTAATATGCATGGAAGAGCAACAGTGAACACGTATTCAAAAGGAAAATTCCTCCCATAAAGCATCATCTACTAGAGGTAACAGACTCATGCAATAAATTATTTACCTATTATAGGCTCATTCAGATGTAGAAGCAGCTTACCTAAATCCACGTTAGTCGAGACGGCAAACGATGCTAAATCCTTTTCAATCGTTAGCACTAAGGTTCCAAGGCTATCATCTAATTTAAACTTTAATTCACTATATATTCTGCTTCACTCTGTTACTAAATACCTTTTATAAATTTATTTCTTCGATATATATAAGAATACAAATGACTGTTAGATATTTTATTTTTCCTGTGAACCTTTGACAAACAATTTTCCATTTTTCTCTGACCTTCACTACAAACAATAATTTCCCAGACCATTTTCTAAATTCCACTACTTTTCCCTTGCCCTTGACAATAATTTTTCTCTTAATTTTGCTTTGAAAAGAGAGAGTACCAAGAAACGTTAGGTTCTTGTGTAAAGGATGAAAAGATTTTATTTTAACTATCAATGGGGAAAGAGGATCCGTATCTCTCTCTCCATCTTTTTTGACCACACTAGATTCAAGTGATCATCCAATCATGAAATTTCGCGTTTGAAGAGATTCTGCGTAAAGTGATTACAAGTCGAGTGCGAGACGATACAGCAATTTGCTTTACGAACTAACTACTTATCCAATTTAGAGAGGATCAAGGTGCTTCGAACTAAAGACCAACTTATTGCTTGAGAGAGAGAGAGAGAGAGAGAGAGAGAGAGAGAGAGAGAGAGAGAGAGAGAGAGAATAGCTGACATTCCTTTCATTTTAAAATGAATAACTTCATGCTACTTAAAAGTTTCACAACACTATTTGTATAATTTTAATTTAATTTTATTTAACATAACTGTAATAGCAGTGATTTCCAAAACTTTTATGATAAACGTAGTAATAATATTAATTTCAAAATTATCCATTATGACTATAACAATAATATTAATAAGCTAAATATTTATGACAACAACGAATCCAGCGTATATTCTTGATGATTACATTATTTAAAACTACTTTCAAGTTATCTTCCATGAATCAGGACCTTCAATGAAATTATTAAACTTGGAAGAAATTGAATTTTTGGAAGACTTTCATTTAATTTATAATTATTACTTTTTTACAAGAGTTTGGTAGTGAAGGGTGTGTTTCTATCCACCTTAAAAGGCAATATAAGTTGCAATTATGTTACGTAATAAGCTGAAAAAGGAAGAAATGTAGCGCTACTAAGATCAAAGGAGTGTCTGCCTTCCACCCCCTCTCTCTCTCTCTCTCTGAGGAAATTCAAGAGTTGTTTCGCCTTCGCTCTCAGATTTATTCTTAGACATGAACAGTCTTTGCTATGCTCGTTTTAGCGAATCTATTTCCGTCCACTGTCATGCTCTGGAATTCTCCCACTGCTTCCGTTTTCGTTTGTTTCTATAAATTCCCATATTTTGTGAAGTGTTTTCTGCTCCCGTCGATGTTGATTGCAGTTTTTGAACATTTTTTATTATAGGGTTTGGGCATCGGATTGTTTGCACCATATTTTTTGACAATAAAAAATAATAATGTCCGTGGTACTTTACCGTCAAAAGTTTAATTTTTGATTTATGGTTTGCTGAAACATTCTTCTTTTTTGGCAAAATGTCGAATGTTCATTTTTTCAATTATTTTGGGTAACCGCAATGAAGGTGATTTTTTCATTAACTTCTTGTTTCAGCAAAGTATCAAGTCTGTCTCTCTATTCAGGATGTATGGTGCGAGAGACACACTTGATACTTTGTTGAAACAAGAAGTCAATTTAAATAATCACTTTCAATGCGTTTACTGCAAATAATTGAAAAAAAGCACATTTGACACTTGCCACAAAAGGTGAGAATTACTACGCCTTTCAGGCTCAAAGACAGCCGGATTTTTGTCATTCATAACGAAGTTGAAATCTGTACCTATCACTACTAATGATTAAGTAAATACTTAATCTATTTGGGCAGTAAACAGTATATATATATATATATATATATATATATATATATATATATATATATATATATATATATATATATAATATATATATATATATATATACATACACATACATACATACATACATACATACATACATACATTATTATTATTACGTTATTGCTATTATATTTATATGTGTGTATATATATATAATTTTATACCTGATTAAACCTGCGCCTGTTTTCGAAATATCTGTAAGCATTCTACCATTATCCAAAGAGATATCATCGACAGATACTAAAAAAGTTAAGTATATCTTAGTTTAACCAGACCATTGAGCTGATTAACAGCTCTCCTACGGCTGGCCCGAAGGATTAGATTTATTTTTACGTGGCTAAGAACCAATTGGTTACCTAGCAACGGGACCTACAGCTTATTGTGGAATCCGAACCACATTATAGCGAGAAATGAATTTCTATCACCAGAAACAAATTCCTCTTGTTCTTCACTGGCCGGTCGAAGATTCGAACTCGCGACCAACAGAGTGGTAGCTGAGAACAAGGAACCCGCTCGCAGAGAGGACTCGACTTGAATGACCACCTGAAATATAATTGCAATTACATATTCAACACCATATGAGAGAGAGACATTACTTTTTCATTTAAAATTAATAACTTTATGACTGAAAGACCCCATGATGTCTTGAGTCACACCAGAGCGTGTTCGTATGAAGACTTCCCCGACAGTTACTGCTGAAAATTATTACTCATTCTGCTTCTTAACAGAACCAAAGTGCATATACATAAGTAATGTTTAATTTGCAGAATCCCTAGAATGGTAATTTCTTATGAAAAACACGAATTAAAGATACATACAAATTGCTTAGAGCGTTGTGGGTACCACTGAAACAATATTAATAGTATTTATGACAAGGTATGAGACAAGTACAAATCACACTGGCATCACTGAGCATCTTATCACATATGGCATAAAATTATACAGGGGTGTAATACAAAACTACATATGAGAACAACACAAAGAGGAATGATGTCGGACGGACAGCCTCTCTCTCTCTCTCTCTCTCTCTCTCTCTCTCTCTCTCTCTCTCTCTCTCTCTCTCTCTCTCTCTCTCGCTCCAAGATTACAGTCTTACCAGTAAAAATGCTACGTTGAAGTAAAAAAAATTATAACATGATATAAAAACCACTCCGGTGGCACTATAGAGAAAAAGCCAGCGTACACATAAAGCCTCTGAGGAAACACCATTTACCCGGCCTGATAATCCTGTGATAAAGGAAGTATATCAACGCCAAAGAAACATATTCTACATGCGATGTGAAGATAATTGTGCACAAATCCTCTTTAACAAACAGACTTCTGAAATTCCTTCATGATGTATTGTCAGGCTAAGACGAAAATAGACGAAAGGAAAGCCCAACTCCAGAGTCTGTTGAGAAACCAAAGACAGACGGTGAGCGAATGGGTCACCACCAAAGCACGATACCCTTTGCGTTATTAAGCCATTAACTGTGCGGTTAAAGACTAGGAAATCTGAGCTGCACCAAAACAGGGTAGCATTTGATTCGAGGGTCATCAAAGGAAATGCCAGACTGAATTCAAAGGAGTACCTTTGATGAAAGCTTACACACACACACACACACACACACACACACACACACATATATATATATATATATATATATATATATATATTATATATATATATATATATATATATATATATATATATATATATATATATATATATATACTCTCTCACTCTCTAAAATAGGATCATTAGTTTCCCAATGAATTCATTTAATTGAGGACTGTATTGGAAATTGGTTGCCATTTTCAGTCTTCTTCTTCTCCTTTCGACCTTATCAGTCCCACTGTATTGCAGGGTTGTTAACTCAGTCCCACGCTCTCTCCATCTATTTCTATTCCTTGCATCTACTTCTCTGTCCCACTCACCTTATCCTTCCTCACCACATCCATCCATCTGATCCGCTGAGCACCCCACTCCTCCCCCATGAGTCACTGGAATGTTTTAGCTCTTTGACAGGTTCACCTCCTCTTTTCTTATTACATGGCCATAATATCTCAGACGGAAGCTTCACTAGCCTTCTCCTTTACATTACATATACCACACATTCTTCTTATATCTTGACTCTCCCTCCTTTCCAGTGGTGATATTCCAGCAATCCATCTCCCCATCCTCATCTTGGTTCTTTCCAACAGTTCCTACTCTTTCTCTTAGTCATAAGTTTCTGCCCCATATAATAGTGGAGACCTGATAACTGTCTAATAATTCTTCATTTTGATTTTAATGGCATTTTCTTGTCTAAAACAACTCCAGTTCTTCTCTCAATTTTCGCTTGTCTTCTTTTCACTCTCTGTCTCTCTGCTTTCTAAGTGCCTCTCCTCCACTATTATTGATCCCAAGTAGTTAAACTCATCTCGTTCTGTTTTAGCACTGGCACATCTTCCCACTTGAATGTTTTACTTCATGTCCCTCTTTACTACTAATCATTGCTCTGTCTTTCAGTGTTCACCCAATCCTTTCTTTTCTGGGGCTCCTTTCCATGCTAAATTTTTCTTTCAGTTCTTCTTCTGTGTCTGCTAGACACGGAAGAAGATTATATTTTCAGTCTTGATTACTTCGAAATATAGTTCAAAATACTTAGAAATGTATTACATCCTGACGATTAGGTTACTTCTTAATTAATCTCGTTTGTTTATTCAGCGATTATTTTTGCATGTTCATTTTGAGCTTCCCTTTCATGTGATGCACAATGTATGACAGGCATATGTCAGTTTATATCCATATGGAGCAAAACTTTCGTGAATATAAATAAATATACGCATATAGCATATATATATATATATATATATATATATATATATATATAAATGTGTGCAAATAAATATGTGTATATATATACACGAAAATTTTCCTCCACATGGATATAAACTGACATATGCCTGTCATACATTGTGCATCACATGAAAGGAAGCTCCAATGAACATACAATAATAATTGCTGCATAAACTAGCGAGATTAATTAAGAAGTACAACCTAATCGTCAGGATGTAATACATTTCTAACTATTTTGAACTATATTTCGAAGTAATCAAGACTGAAAATATAACCAATTTCTAATATAGCTCAATCAAAAGAATTCTCTGGGAAACTAATGATCCTATTTTCATAAAGTAATAGCATTCAGAAATAACGACAGTACAGACAGCAATTTGCATGACATCCAATTTTCGTGATATATTCTCTCTCTCTCTCTCTCTCTCTCTCTCTCTCTCTCTCTCTCTCTCTCTCTCTCTCTCTCTCTCTCTCAATCCAGCCCAGCTATTTCTAGTCATTTTGTGTTGATTGCTTGGCCCACTCGGCTGCGAAGGGAATATCTTATCAATGACCCAAATTTCAAAGCATGGAGTGTGTATTTGCTCTTCAAGAGGCAAAAGAAAGTTCTTGAAGTAGAAGCAATATGTGATTTTACTGGTACTTTCAAATTCATCTGGAAAATTAGTCTTCAACAGAACTGAATTTCCTAGCACTTTCAATACAGTTTATATTCCAATCTCTATTCAATTTATAACTAAGTTTACGTCATCTGAATAAGTATATTCGTTCTAAGTTTACGTCATCTGAATAAGTATATTCGTTAAAAGTATTTCTATGTTAAAAATTCCTATTTCGTCATTTATCTACTTTCTTCTTTATAAGAATCTTTATCAGCGTTGTTGTAAGTCTAGTTCACGATCAGAAAATATGACATAAGGGATGCTTAGGTAATCAAAGGCAGCAAAATTTTAGAAGTACAAAACTTGTACTTCGGAAAGAAAGTATTAGTTAAACTTGTAAACCTGAGAAGGAACTGAAAACTAATCTTTTGGTTGTCTTCAAGAAATTATCATTAATAATAATAATAATAATAATAATAATAATAATAATAATAATAATAATAATAATAATAATAATAATAATAATAATAATAATCTCATGCTAGAAAGCAGCGAAGAAATAAGCTCAAAATAATTAGACTTTTAAAACTGGATACAATACTATTCGGGCAACATTCAAAGCCTTTATGTCAATGTTGTCAGCTATGGAGAGGAGGCTTATAAGCACTGATTTAAATATCTTTGCAATGATAATTCCGGTACCCTCAAATAGCGCAGTGTAGTGAAAAGAAGTTCCATTTTGCACAACACCCAATTCTGCGGATGACTCTCCTTACAAAGGTTGTTATGCTTATAAGATGGCACTTCCAACAGCATTATGTCATATATTCCATCACAAAATTAGACTGACATTCCACGTTGGAACTTGAGAAGACTTACTTAAGGATGAATCAGGATAAATGGAATGGAATATAAAGTTTAAGCCCAAGACAAAGCACTGGAACCTATAAGGTCATTCAGCGCTGAAAAGGAAAATGAGAGTTATAGAATATGAAGGTACAACAGGAGGAAAACCTCTCAGTTACACTATGAATCAATTGTTACAAGAGGGTGGAGAGTAAGATGGAAGAAAGAGAATGTGAACGGGGATACAGAAAAAATTATGAAAGGGGTTGCAGCTATGGGTAGAAGGGATGCTGCAATGAACCTTTACTAATGCGTACAGCGCATTGAGTGAGGTGCACTGACGGCACTAACCCGCTACGGGGATGAGTCAGGCAATCACTACTTTTTTTTCCAAGCAGACGTGTTTCCTTTACGCCGAGGAGATGGAAAGTGTGATCAAGATGTAGATGGACAGATTTATGAGTCCACTAAAATGAATATATCATTATTTTCCTCACGCTCTTTTGGCAGTCTTCTTTCGACGTATAACAGAAACGCCAGCAGAGTAATCGCAGATCTCCATCCAAAATTCCATTTGGGGACGGTCTATTGAAGCATGGTTGAAAGAATGAATGGACAACAGCAAAAAAGGACGGCACTCAGAAAGCAACGACCTCCATCAAAGTCTACTTCCAACACTGGATGAATGATCTTCTCATAGTTTGTACAGTTTACCACCAAATGCGACTAAAAGAAACCTATATACTATATGAGTTTTGGATACAGATGTGTTACTTATTCACTCCTTCATATATTGATTTATTTATTACACTAATATGTAAAAGTATGGATAGAGATTAATAAAAAAATTAATAAACCCTTACACCCAGACAACAAAGAAAAAAACGCGCTTTACACACACACACACACACACACACACACACACACACACACACACACACACACACACATATATATATATATATATATATATATATATATATATATATATATATATATATATAACTGTATATATATATATTATTCAAAATAAACCTTTATTCATATGGAGACAAGACTACAGGGGCCAATGACTTGAAATTCAAAACTTCCAAAGAATATGATGTTCATTTGAGAGAAGTTACAGAAGATAATAGGAAATACAGGAAAAAGAGCTAACTTATGTGAAAAGGAAAAATAAATTAATATACAAATAAATGAAAATATAAACAAATGAGTAAATACAATATGACTTGTTTTTAGGATAGCAATGCATTGCATCTTCCTTGAATTTTTGAGGTTCCAATTGTACAACATCCTAGTATATATATATATATATATATATATATATATATACATATATATATATATATATATATATATATATATATATATATATATATATATATATATCTATATCAGAGAGAGAGAGAGGCAAGATCGCATTTAAGAACATTTTCAGAAAAAAGGACCCTTCTCTATTACACCTGAGATCCCACGTAATCATATTACACCACATGACTGGGATAAGGATACCCAACACACACATACCAACGATTGGGTAGAATTTGACCAGCTTTACTTTGCTGAAGTCTGATTGCTCTGGGAACCTTCAAGATATGAGAGAGAGAGAGAGAGAGAGGTTATTGAGTTGGGTGTTCTTTTATTATTTACAACATTAAGAACTTTTACACTGATATGGGAATTATAAAAAAAAAAAAAATCGGCACAGAGCAACACTAAGTTACACTCTTATCGTGCAAAGCAAACCTGCTACCTCAAGGTTTCATTACACCGTTTTTATCATTTTCATTTATTTTTATTTTATATAACTGTAATAGGACTGATTTCCACAACATTTATGATAAAACATGATAATGATATTAATTTCAACAGTATATACTATGACTATAACAATAATATTAATAAACTAAATAAATATTTACGACAGTATCGAAGACAACGCATTTTCTTGATGATTATATTTTTCAAACTACTTTCAAGTTATCCTCCATGAATCAGGACCTTAAACGAAATTATTAAACTTGGAAGAAATTGAATTTTTCGAAGACCCATTTAATTTATAATTATTACTGACTGAACCTTGCCCTGTAAAAGAAACATTATTTACAAACTACTCATAATTTCTTTTTTGCAAGAGTCTGGTCGTGAAGGGTGTGTTTCTATCCACCTTAAAAGGCAATATAAGTTGCAATTATGTTACGTAATAAGCTGAAAAAGGAAGAAATGTAGCGCTACTAAGATCAAAGGAGTGTCTGCTGACCCCCCATCTCTCTCTCTCTCTGAGGACATTCAAAGAGTTGTTTCGCCTTCGCTCTCAGACTTATTCTTAGACATGAACAGTCTTTGCTATGCTCGTTTTAGCGAATCTATTTCCTTCCACTGTCAAGCTCTGGAATTCTCCCACTGCTTTCGTTTTCGTTTATTGCGATAACCTTCCAAATTTCAAAGGAAGTGGGTTTTCTGCTTCCGTCGTGGCTGAATGCTTTTCAAAATCTTTTTATCGGAGCTGGGCATTGGGTCATCTGCATCACGTTTTTTACAATGAAAAATAACACTGGCCTTGGTACTAACCATCAAAAGTTCAATTTCTGGTTTTTAGTTACTTTGGCAAAATGTCGAATGAGCAATTTTTTCACATATTTAAGGTGATTTTTCAATAATTTTTTGTTTCAGCAATATATCAAGGCTCTCTCCCACATTCAGGATGTATGGAGAGAGCGACACACTTGGTACTTTACTGAAACAAGAAGTCACTGAAAAAGCTACCTTCAATGCGGTTACCTCAAACAATTGTAAAAATGCTCATTCGACACTTTGCCAAAAAAACAAGGTTACGGTAAGTCTGTATGAATATGGAAAATGTAAATTACATCTGATAAAACCTGCATCTGTTTACGAAACATCTATGAACATTCTACCATTTTCACGTGAGATTTCGGCGATAGATATTACTTTATATAACTGCAGTTACATGGAACATTCTCAAGGACATACACACACATATGTATATATATACAGTATATATATGAGAGAGAGAGAGAGAGAGAGAGAGAGAGAGAGAGAGAGAGAGAGAGAGAGAGAGGATTTGCTGGAAATACGAATTCGTTGTATTAAATATGGCTCACACCGATTATTAAGCATCATGAAACACACGCACACACACGTTTAATATATATATATATATATATATATATATATATATATATATATATATATATATATATAAACACACATATACAGTATATGTGTATGTATATATATATATATATATATATATATATATATATATATATATATATATATATATATATATATATATATAGTGTGATAAACAGGTCAGATAGATAAATTGATAGATAGATATATTTGGGAGGTATTCGGTTAGTCATAGACTCCGGTATAAATGAAGTGCAGTATGACTGAATAATAAACTCTTACTCTGTGTGTATCCGTGCTTGTGTGCGTGCCTGCCGCGCGCTCACGTACATTTCACCTTTTATTAAAAGAATCATTTTGGAAGTAACACTGACCTCAAGACTTTACTTATTTGCACGTTTACATGTATTTATAGGCAACTTAGAATAACGTAATATACACTAATTAAGTAATTATATATATATACATATATATATATAATATATTTATACATACATATATATATATATATTATATATAAATATATATACTATATATATATATATATATATATATATATATATATATATATATATATATATATATATATATATATATATATATGCTTTGGGGGTAAAGTTTTTCTTGTATGCAAATTTCGTTGAACTCTACGGTTTTTTTATTGTTGATCAACTTCTTATTAGTTTGACAATATTTTCTGAATCTTCTCCGTTCTTCCAAATTCAGTTGATGGACAAAAAAAACGAAGATTAACTCTCTGTTCCATTTACTGAAAACACAGCACCAGAGCTTTTCCGTCACTCGTCATGACCTCTTCAAAGTGTATAATCTGGACATAGCGTCTTGTTGTTTTGTTACAGTGTGCGGATGGATATACACCGTCCAAAACAGTAGTATTACCATAAATCATTATACTATCAGTACGTACCAAATAAACGATTTTAATTTATTTACAGTTATAAAGTTACAACACAATAAAATTTATTTAGGTTTCATTCCTCTCTTGATGATGTTGGTGATCGCCTTTTTCTCCTCCTCGAATCTATCGTTGTATTAAGTTCGATGATAAATGATGATATTTTTATCCCCGTCGCCTGATTTTTTGGTGTCGTTGGTGTAAAACTGTTCTATTCTTCTTCTTATTATTTCTTCGATCAGCTTATCTTGAAATCTATTATTTGTCAAGAGCTGTTTGACTCTCGATTTCAAGGTGGGTCTCGCGCCATGTGGAGCAGTGGGTTATAGCTCGCTTTATGTAGGCATCCACTACCGATCGCTTATAAGCTGCTGGGCACTCCCCACGTGCGTTGAGACACCGTCACGCGTTTGTTGCTTTCATGTAGATTTTGGTGTCGAACATTTGCTCTTTTTGTGTTATGAGGATGTCTAGGAAAGGAGGGGTTTTTTCTCTAATGAATTCTATGGTAAAATTTAGGGAGGAATTCTTCTTAAATTCTTCGGCTAATTTTGTGGCTTCATTTTTACCCTTCATTGTCAAGAAAATATCATCAATATACCTTGCGTTTCTGCATGGTTTTTGATGATTGACAAAAGTCGTTGTCTCGACGTGGTCCATGTATAATTACGCCTTGCAGTAACTTGACTAAAAAGAGTACCTAAGGTTGGTAATTATCTTCTTTCCATTTTTCTCGTTTTTTGTTTTACCGTCAGCCATTTCATAGCATTCCATTGCCAAGGCAAGGCTGACAAGTAACACCGGCTACCTTGCCAGGATGTCTGGCAGGTTTTTAACCCAGTCGTCCTCTGAGGGCTTCTCCCAGGCTTTATATAAGGGGTCTCGGGTAGGATGGGCATACAACAGTTCAAAAGGGCTGTACCCTGTGGTCTCCGAGGGCGCCTGACGGATTATGAAGAGCGAGTGGGACAGGTTTTCCTCCCAGTTGGGGGAGCCAGATTCCGACTCCTCTAACTTGGTTAGAAGCTTCTTTAGGGTCTGGTGGAACCTTTCTATGATGGCCTGGCTCTGCGGGTGGTATGTGATAGAGGTTTGGTGATGGATACCGTGGCTCACCATTTGCCCCCTGAATTCCCTACCTGAGATGTGGGTCCTGCATTCCGATTGGATGGTGGCGGGGAACATGTACCTGGAAAAGAAGGATAGCAGACCTCTCACAGGATGGCAGGCCTTGGTACTGCAGAATGGAATGGCTTCCCAGTAGTGGACGAACTGGTCAATTATAGTGAACAAGTGGGTGTCTCCTCGCTTGCTTTTCCCATAGGATCCCATAGAAGTCCACCACAACATCCAGGAGGGGGATGGGGTGGAGGGGTGCCCGAGGCACAACCTGGTTTGGGTTCCCTGTGGTCTGGCACGAGGTGCAGGAAGCGACAAAAGCCTTGGTACTTTGTCGCATCTTAGGCCAGAACCACTGCCAGATCTGTTTGAGTATCCTGAGTACCCTGAAGTGACCCCCCTGTCCCTCATGGGCCAGACACAGCACTGACAGCCTGAGATTCTGGGGCACAACAATCTGATGATGTGCCACTCCCACGAGGTTCCACCTTCCTCTGGTGACGTGGTACAAAACTGCATTCTTCATCAGGAACTCTCCTTGGTGAGGTTCGCCAGTTCTGCTTCGTCAGCGTGCGCAGCATCCCGGTAAAGCTGGAGGGATGCATCCAGTTGCTGAAATCTAATAGCTCCCACTAACCCCTTAAGGCAGCAGCCAAGGGGATAGGAGTGTTGCTGTCCAAGTCATCTGAACTGGTGTCTGGGGAGTGGCTATCCCTGGCGGTGGCTAGGAGTATGGCACTGGCTGAAGGTGGGCTCAGCTCAAGGGGCTCAGCCTCTAGACTGAGAGGCGAGAGGGCTAGGGATTCTTCTGCTAGCCAGGCTGCATCTCCAAGGTCTATGCCTTTTAACCCTCCAACCTCTTCTTTGGGAGCTGTCTTTACTTCCTCAGGGTAGGTGGCTACAGTGCACCTGATGGGCCAGCGCTGCACCCCTTCCAGAAGGTCAAGGGCCATGAGAAGGTCGTAATCTTCATGGCCAATGTCCTTGGTGATGCCCAGCCAACATTTGCAGTCAACGTCGGGTGAGGTTACAATCAGCTTGACAGTAGGGAGGTCCAGTCTTACACCCTCAATCCAGCCAAAGTGCTCATCTTCCCTGATGGTGGCTCCTGCAGGTACTCAGTCCTGTCGAATTAGGGATACTTCTGTGCTGGTGTCTTTGAACGCCCAGACCGGCTGGAGGCAGGCATCTCATGTGAGTGGAGCCACAGCAGCATTCTCCACAGCAGGTGGCCTTTGGTGCCCATTCCGTGGGGTGGTGGAGATGACACCCATGGTCTTCGTCGTGGAGCCTTGGTCACTTCAACCACTTCTGGGTGTGCCCGTAGGTCCTACAGTACACAAGTCGCAATAATCTCTACTGAAGTCGCTCTGGGGAGCCATAACTGTAGGGTTATGAGGAGAGCTTGGTTTGGAAGGGAGTTTTGGGACAGTTCCCCTTTTTGATCTGCACTTGGCTTCTAGATGACCCGTTTTCTTGCAGTAAGTACAAACGGGGGATGAGGAAGATGGCCCGTTCGTAGGCTGGTCTGATGAGGAGGTAAGACAAGGGCAGATGATGTGATTGTTAGAGGTACTGGAGGACAGGTGGTACGTCAAGTAATCATCAGCCAGGCGGCAGCAGTTGGTGAATAATCTTGGTTGTTTCTTGCTAACGTATAGAGCCAAGGGGCCGGGCACATAATGGAGGAAGTCCTCAAGTAGGAACCGGTTTAATAGGTCCTCAAACTCCTTGCACTCCAAGGTATCGATCCACCGCCACATGGCTCGGATCTTCTTGAAGCACCGGTCAGACCAAGTTTGGCCTTGGAAAGACCTCGCCATCTTTGTCCCCAACGGGCAGGTGTGGGCTCATTGGCCATTGCTACGGCCTTCCTGACTGCCTAAAGGTTTCCTTTATCACCATTTTCCAAAGAATTTAGAGTATCCCGTCCCTTTGCAGCCATGTGTTTGGCTAGGATCATGGCCCTCTAGGTATTGGTATACTTGTACTCCCTGAGGAGAATTTCAGTATGCTCCAGTCACTCCTCTGGCGCTGAGTTGTTCCAGGGACAGATGAGGCAGTTTATGTTTGATATAATGGAATGAGAGGAGCCCATGGCTGGGTTTGGGCCCAGTGTTGGGCCAGTGCCATGGCACTGTCCTGCTGTCTCAGGGCTAGATCATGCTGTCACTGCTTCTTTGTCCCTTGTCGCTCCTTCTCTTCCCTTTCCTTTCTCTCTTGATGCTCCTTCTCTTTCTATGACCCCCATTCCCTTTCTTTTGAAGCTCCCTTTCTTCCCTTTCTGTTCTCTCTTGGCACTCACTCTCTTCCCTTTCCTTTCTCTCTTGATGCGCCCTTTCTTCTTTTTCTTGTCTCTCCTTCCTAGCTGTAACGACTTGCTCTTGGACCCATTGGGTCAGCTCTGGCCTCTTCAGAGCCATACCTTTCCCTATGTCAGTGAAGGTTATATGTGCAGGGTTAACCCTTGCTCATAAAATGATTCGGCCACATGCAAACGAAGTCCAAATGGCTGCCCATACAGTACACTCCTCTCATTTTTGTCCACCCTGTATTATTCCTCCTCTGCCACCAATCTCTCATTCGTTATAGGCTGCTGTGAGAGAGAGCCGCTACAAGGATTGGCAGTCGCTACCAGAAGCGGTGGCCATATTGGACCCTGAGGCACTCAGACCGTGTTGTCACCCAAGCTTGCCTGTGTTTGTTCTCAATTGTGTTTTGGCTTTGATAGTGAGCGTATATCCATTGTTCTCGCCCCCCAATTCCAAAGGTCCGCCAACCCATGCCCCATGTGTGACTGGCCTTAGTTCAGGATATCAATATACTGGATCACTCCTTTGGACTCCTCCGAGGGACTCTTTTATCGTGAGTGACCGAGG
>NC_089752.1:48526674-48536674 GCF_040412425.1 Macrobrachium rosenbergii | reverse complement strand
TGCGTCCAGGAGAAGTTTGGCGAAGGCTAGCTTACCTAAGATTTTGTGTGCCTCAGTCTACCTCACTTTACGAGAAAACAAACATAAATCGTCATAGCAGAAATCAAATTTTTCAATTAACTTTTCTTAATAGTGAACTTCATTCTTCTAGATTTTTACTTAGTTGAAATTAAGCTTTAAAATTTTCATAATTTTGCTTTTCCCCGTATGAAGGCAGCGCCGTCACTGCACCTCATATGGTCCACTGTCGGCATTACTTGAAGTTTTTTGCAGTGTTCCTGGGACCTCTAGCTGCAACTCCTTTTTTTCATTTTACTGTGCCTCCGTTCATATTCTCTTTCTTATATCTTACTTTCCACCTTCTCCTAACAACTGCTTCATAGTGCAATTGCAAGGTTTTCCTCTTGTTACACCTTAAAACCTTTTTACTCTCAATTTCCCTTTCAACGCTAAATGACCTCATAGGTCCCAGCGCTTGGTCTAGGGCCTAAATTTTATATTCCGTTCCTTAATTTTGCTTTTTCAAAAACGAATTTGACACAGCATACAAATTTCCGTAACCTATCTCCCCAATCTCTGCAAACTATGGAAATGAGGTTGCATTTGATGTGTTTCAGGTAACATACGCCACCTCCCAGACGATACGAATCATTTACTTTACTTCGTTATAAAGTCATGGCGTTGCTTTATGTCCATTTCACACCTATTCATGTCCTTTTTCCAGTGTAGAAGCTAAGCTGCCAGGTACACAAATAGACAACGTAGGTAAGCAGTCGTGTGGCAACTGGCAAAGCCAGTCTTTGACTTCAAGCAGAAGATATATCAAATAAAAGTTCCAAAATGCAGCAGTTTGCTATTCAGGTTTATGACGGTAGTGTAAGCTAAATAAATAATATACAAACACAGAGTATCATACATACACACACACATATACATGCATATATATATATATATATATATATATATATATATATATATATATATATATATATATATATATATATATATATATGTACACAGTGTGTATCTACAGTATATACATATATACACTATATATATACATACATATGTATACATTTAAATATATCCAGATATGGACGTATGTATAAATGTATGTATATACTGGCGATACGAAGGTGAGATCAATAAAATTTTACACTGTAAGTGACGTGTAATTAAAGGAAAAAGAAACATATGAATTACAAATTTTTAAAAAATTGCCGTTCAACAGTGATTTATACAATTATATATATATATATATATATATATGTGTGTGTGTGTGTGTGTGTGTGTGTGTGTGTGTCTGTGTGCGTGTGTGTATTTGTGTATATATTTATTACTAAGATCATACTTTGTAACTGATGGTTTGCAACTAGACGGTGTTGCATCGACTAAAAAATGGAAAGGAAAAATAGTATATTTTAAAGAAAAAAAACTCCCACTGATGCACTACACATGTGCATGAAAAGTAAACCACTTGAATACTCTGACAGCAACAGGTGGCAGACTCTCGGACATTAATCGTGAGTGTCGCTCATGTTTCCAAACGTTGAAACAAAGGCGCAGGAGATTAGAGAAAAATTTTCAGCTACGTGGCATGTGCAACTATTCTAGAGAATATATATATATATATATATATATATAATAAATAATATATATATATATAAATATATATAGTTATATATATACATATATGTGTGTATGTATACACAAACACACACACATATTTCAATAAATAATGTGTCTGTCTGTATATAATATATATATATATATATATATATATATATATATATATATATATATATATATATATATATATATATATATACTGTGTATATGCATATATACATATATATATACTGTATGTATATATATATATATATATATATATATATATATATTATATATATATGTGTCTCTTGCCACCAAGTTAGTATCCAAAAATGAGAGCATTCTTCTAGTGAGTAACATCAAAAAGTATACGAGTGTTGCTGACGGTAAAATATTACGAACAAAAAATGGTTAGAACAATAATAAACACTATCATCCAAAAAAATCTTTGAGGTAATAAATAAGCTCTTTTGAATATAAGATGACGGTGAACGTTTTTAATTTTTTACCATGTCAACTGAGTTTAACCAATGTGTATGTGCGTGTGAAAGAGTGAGAGCATGATGTCGTTAGAAATACTGTGTATGGTTGCAATTTTTCTTACTGCCGTCTTAACAGATGCCAAAGTTACCCTCAGCTGAAAGACAAGCTAAATTCTATTCAGTATTTTATCATGGTCAACCATTTCATAAAAATGTAGGGCATTTTAGTCATTCAAAAATTTACAATACATAAAACATGACAAAAAAAAAAAATAACCAAACAATTTTCAGCACGCTAGAAAAGTTGTGGAGATGGACCACCTGTTGGCGTCAATTCTCTCTCTCTCTCTCTCTCTCTCTCTCTCTCTCTCTCTCTCTCTCTCTCTCTCTCTCTCTCAATAACATTTTTTGTCTGTAAATATTACAATTACTCAAGTACCAAAAGAAACTTATTCTTAGATTAGATAGAAATTGAAGTGCGTCTTTCAGTGTGATTAATGCGTATGCCAAAAAGAAAAAAAATGAATGAAAGTTTGTTTTGATCTAACCAGTTAAAAAAACTCTTTCACCCACATCTGCAATGACCAAGGCGTCAATGAGTCAATGACCATTGCTGTGACGTCAGGGTCATACCAAAAAACAGCCTACCTTGTTAAACCACATCAACAACTCTTATGACCTTGGAGGTTAGTGGACCATTTCCGCGAGAGATGGACTAGGTGGAGACACATAATACCGCTTCCTCTTTAGTCTACCTGCAAAAGAGCATCGATCCAATACTCTTCCGGTAGTTAGCATCCTCCACCCCTACGCT
Organism: Macrobrachium rosenbergii; assembly: GCF_040412425.1. NCBI lineage: Eukaryota > Metazoa > Arthropoda > Malacostraca > Decapoda > Palaemonidae > Macrobrachium > Macrobrachium rosenbergii. The sequence goes on along the minus strand of NC_089752.1, from coordinate 48,533,767 downwards.
CTCTCTCTCTCTCTCTCTCTCTGTACCCAAAAGATTAAAGCAATAAAAAGGGAATTAAAAAGGACAAGTAAAAGGGAAATATTATCCGTTAAAGTTTGAGGAAAGGTGTTATTATAAAACGGAAGGGTGTTATAACGAAGTGATGTTGATGAACGGATGATATAAATATAAACTAGCCAACTAACAGCAACATGCAGCGAGCAGCAAAAAAAATAAAAAAGAAGAAGAAAAAGAGAAGACTCTTGAAAATGGAGTAGAAAGAAAATCCCCTGGATTCTGAAAAGAGAAAAGGGAGGAGAAAGGCAAAACAAACTTGAGAGAATGAAGAAAGAGAAAAACGCACTAACACTGAAATGAATAAAGTGGACAAAATGAAAAAATAAATAAACCAAACTGTAAACTATATAAATCACTGAACCCCATAATAAGCCATCGACCTACGAAATTAAACTGTAATATGTATCAGCAGTCCCTCACTTCAACTAGAGAACGACAAACAGATCTGCTCAAGGCAACAGAGAACAAAATAGGGCAGAAACCGGGAAAGTACATATCGTCAAAGGCAGCCTGCAATATTTTAAGGAGCATAATTAATCATATATATATTAACAGCTTTTTTCAGGGTAGTTTTGAGTAAGAAATGATATGCTCTTCGGTCAAAACAGATTCCCCAGCTAAGCCCGGGGCGGGACCCATTCAGTAGAACTGGAGGCCCTAGGCTCCCTCCGGAGCTCCAGGAGGAGAGTCACTAATATGATTTCGACATTGTTTAATACTGGAAAACAACACACAACACTGGGTTCAATTTTCTAAAATTCCTTAAATACCCTAGATGCAATTCCCCAGCCATTCCACCACCTCCTAGAAGAGGAGACCGAAATTGGGGACACCTCCAAGTCTCAGGAGGTCCAAAGTAGCCTCAGGATTGATTGTTGACTAGCTCCAGTGCTCTTAAGGAATTGCCGAAGTAGGAGCTGGGTCGTGTGCCTTTTTCAATACCGAACTAAATAATATTTAATATCAGAGGCAATAAACAACACACATACACACACACACACACACACACAATATATATATATATATATATATATATATATATATATATATATATATATAACATATATATATATATATATATATATATATATATATATATATATATATATATAAATATATATATAATATATATATATATATATATATATATATATAAATATATATATATATATATATATATATATATATATATATATATATATGTAACATTCCATAAAATCAACACTTATATCCCTAAACGTATAAGTCGAGCTTCATCGACCTCAGCTCAGACCAAACTTCTCCAATTTGAATGTCGAATACATTATAACTTGCAAGTTTTATTTCTCCGAAGAAGGGTCAGACTAAAGGACTTAAGAGATCTTTTGCCGAACACATAGGTGATGCACCACTTCTAATGGGTTTCTTCAGACAGATATTCTAATCTAATGAAGCAAACTTAGTAAAACATTTTCGTTGGGTATTAGGGCGATTACAGCTCATATGAGACTTTCTTTTTCAAGAGAAAATCTTCCAAGAAAAAGTTTTGATAAGTTGACTGAGGAAAGATAGAAACCTGAGTGCTAGTAACCCTACATATATATGTGTGTGAAGCATATATGCATCTAAGAAATACTTTAAAAAACAATATTCACGTAATTTCAAATCAGTTTACTAAACTGGAATGGGATGGAATACAAAATTTAGGCCAAAGGCCAAGCGCCGGGACCTATGAGGTCATTCAGCGATGAAACGGAAATTGGCAGTAAAAAGGTTTTGAGGTTGTAACAAGAGGAAAACCTCGCAATTGCACTATGAAATAACTGTTAGGAGTGGTTGGAAAATAAGATGGAAGAAAGCGAATATGAGCGGAGGTACAGAGAAAGGAATGAAATGAGTTTCAGCTAGGAAACGAAGGGACGCTGCAAAGAACCATAAGCAATGCATAAAGTGCACTGCGTGAGGTGCACAGATGCTTTACCCCCCCACAGGGCTTGCCATACTGGATGGCACGGGATAAGGTTCAAAATGTCAAAAAAAGGGGCAAGGGAAAATATCTGAATCAGTACAACATAAATGAGTAAACGAGTCCTCATCATTCTCATGCATTTCAGTATTTTTTACTGAAATACATGAGAATGATAAGTAGGCTACTCATTGGCGATATCCTAATGATCATGTTTATAAGAAATTATGAAGCAAAACTTCATGAATATTAATGTTCAAAATATTTTACACATCTCCCCCTTTAGTACGGAAAAAACTCCACATTGCGAAATCAACAGCTTCCCAAATATTTTGACAGTTGTGTTCAATTCTCCTGTTCAGTTAGTCGAGTTCTTTTATATGAAAATGAAAATATAACTCAAAGTTCCTTTTTACTGATGTTCTAGCTGTACAGCTGCTACATATCTATGATGAAGAGAACATATCACAGAAAAGTTGCTGTATTTGGTTCTACATAGTCATAGGTAACATTTGGCGTTAGTTCTTTGATTCCTTCCTCTTCAGGGTAGAGAGTCTACCGAGATATTTGCGATCATGTTCTTCCAATTCAGTAATATACCTCGCCATCTGTATCACGTTTCTTATGCCTTGCTTGTATTTCACACTCTGTCTACCTCTCCCTCTCCTTCCTTTGGTTTTTCTTGTTTAATTCCTACTTGTTGCAACTGATTCGTGCTCTCCTTCTCCGTCCTTGTTTGGTGTACTACTCTCATAATTAGTATGTGTCTTTTGTGTTTCCCTTCTCAACAGTACTGGATCAATGGCTATACGGCTAATGACTGCGACAACCTTGCCCCATCTTCCCCCTCCGGCCAAGCACCACCATCCGCCCCCGGGTCTACTCTAGGCCCTGTCTCTCCGGTGAGATGTAACCTCAATGCCTCTTTTTTGTGAATGAAATACTTGTCACTATTCCAGTATAAATAGTCATTATTCTAATAGAAAAAGCCCTTATTAATTTCAAAGGTCTCAGCAGCAACCTTCATAATACCACTTCTTACATTCACTCTGCGTAATTCAATCATCCTCAGAGTGTTTGAATCAGTCACTGTTTACTTTTCTCTGTCTGAATCAGTCACTGATTCCTTCTCTCTGTCACTGATTCCTTCTCTCTGCCACTGATTCCTTCTCTCTGTCACTGATTTCTTCTCTCTATCTGGATCAGTCACTGGGAGAGAGAGAGAAGAGAGAGAGAGAGAGAGAGAGAGGAGAGAGAGAGAGCTAGTGCGTGCTTACAGTAGGCGTCCCCTCAAACAGTGACTATTATCATCATCTCGTTTCAAATGAAATCGAAAGCGCGCACACACAAATAATACTAAATGAAACGAAACAAGGACAAAAGCTTTAAAACTGAGACGAGCTTTTGGACCCCAAATGCCGTCCGGCCGGGAGGTTTAAAAAGGCCTTTATGTCGTTATCACAATGCCGTTGTTGACCGAATGATGAAACAATTTTTCATTCTCGTTCTCTTTTTATGTGCGTTTTCCTCTTTCGCCTTTTGTTATCAAATGAATATCTATATTTTTATGGCATACGAAAAGTAGGTCACCGAATCAAATACTGTAGAGCGACATCCAAATTAAAGAGGCGGATACACACGTTTCAACGTCAATGGAATTCGAAAGTAGAAATAAACAGCAGCTCATTTCAAGGGAATCATATCTCGATGCTGCAAGCAACTTTCAGTGCATTTTCCATGATAAATTTTGATCAAGTCAAGGTCTACCAATGCATAATGACATTATTATTATTATTATTATTATTATTATTATTATTATTATTATTATTATTATTATTATTATTATTATTCAGAAGATGAACCCTATTCATATGGAAAAAGTATACTATTATTTAGAAGATGAACCCCTGTTCACATGGAATAAGTATATTGTTATTCAGAAGATGAACCCTATTCATATGGAACCAGTATGTTATTATTCAGAAGATGAACCCTATTCACATGGAACCAGTATATTATTATTCAGAGGATGAACCCTAACCATATAGAACAAGTATATTATTATTCAGAAAATGAATCTTATTCTTATGGAACAAGCCCACAGGGGTCATTGACTTAAAATTCAAACTTCCAATCAATATGGCGTTCATTTGCAAAAAGTGCCAGTTATGACACGATTACTGGTAGTCACCAGTAATTAAATACATACATACTATATCTATTTAATTACACGCATTACCTCACCCCCTCCACCCTTCAGTGGTACAGGAAGCACCGGAAGGTGTAATACACCCTTTCAGTTCTCGACAAGTCACCCACCCAAAACACTAGAATACCTTACATGTACACAAATCACTGCGCACGTCAGCAAAGAAATGACGGGAAGAATAGGAAGGAAACTGCCTTACCAAAAAGCAATTTTGCAATGCCACCTTTTTCTCTTACAGCATGCAAGAGTTGCTTAATCCTTCATAGCTTCTCTGCATATAACTATGCAATGACGAGCTTTAAGACATCAGCAAACCTAACCAGACATAAAATTCCCCGTAGGTCGGTAGTGCCGTCAGTGCACCTCATGCGGCGCACTGTAGGCAGTACTGAAGGTTTTTTGCAGCGTCCCTTCGGCCCGTTCCTTTTACAGTACCTCTGTTCATATCCTCTTTCTTCCATCTTACTTTCCACCCTCTCCTAACCATCGAGTCACAGTGCAACTACGAGGTTTTCCTCCTGTTACACCTTTCAAACTTTCTGCCAATTTCCGTTTCAGCGCTGAATGACCTCATAGGTCCCAGTGCTTGGCCTTTGCCCTAAATTCTATCTTCAATTCAATTCAGACATAAAATTATTCTACAACAGCATCAATAAGTCAGGTAATGAGAGAGAGAGAGAGAGAGAGAGAGAGAGAAGAGAGAGAGAGAGAGAGAGAGAGAGAGAATACAGGAAAGTTCGAGGACATCCTTAAGGGCACCTATGTTACCTTTAAAATAGGGTAAAAATTGCCTATTAACGATAATTCAGTTACTATCCCTCATCTACGTCAGATGACTTACCTGAGAATGATGCTTTGGGAGGCACCCTAGAGCACGTGCGCGCGTCCGAGCGTGCAGCACATGATGTAATAACAAAGGCGGATCACGAAGGGCAGGTGTCCCCCCGGGGTCATAGAGTGGGCAGTCCTCTTCTTCTTCTCGGGATGCCTGATGGAGAAGACACACGAAAAATCAGAACCTGAAAAGTCCAACTCAAGCATTCTTTTATGGAAAAAATAGAAAATGCTTCTGACATCAGTGTTCAAAGTAGAAAACAACTTCCAGTGACTTCATCGTGCAAAAAAAAAAAAAAAAATATTCCATCAATTTTGTCCTAGAAAATAAGCATTTCACATTGAACATTTTATCACATCAAATTTACAAAAATATCTTAGTTCGTGACATCTTTAAAGGATGTCACCATGGATTTGACATAAATGCACACTGATTGACATGTATTATGAACTGTCCTTTTGAAAATCTCGTTTTGTATAAAACAACAGGATAAAATGGACTTCTTTATTCATTTGCCAGGACGCTGTGCAGTGGAAAATAATATTCTCATATGTTATACAAGTAATCCATTAATAAAATTAGAATTCTCAAAATATGACACATTGTTAACAGCACATGGGTCCCTGTGTGTGTGTGTGTGTGTGTGTGTGTGTGTGTGTGTGTGTGTGTGTGAGAGAGAGAGAGAGAGAGAGAGAGAGAGAGAGAGAGAGAGAGAGAGAGAGAGAGAGAGAATTTCGATTAATGACCTAACACTAAAGGTGGCTTGACAGAATCTACCCAAGTTTGGCATAGGGAAGGTCGATAATACCGTGCTTAAAGGTAGCGTCCCAGATGCCTGATCGTATGTGGGCGTTGGTAAATTTTACTGTTCAAATGTACTATTAGATATGCTTTGCTGATGGAGCTACATATATATACAATAACAACAGCAAAAAAAAAGAAAAAAAAAGATTTCCAAGTATTTTTGGCTACCGAGAGGTCCTGTTACCGGGGCTTATTCAGAACAAGAGATCAACTGGACATACTGTTGTTTGGCTTTATTTAAAATAAAGCCCTCATATTGTTACCTGAACATTACAAGACAAATATATTACGGAAAATGAAACACTGAACCTGCTTTGATACATTTAAATGTTTCCTTAGAAGATATTTGCTTTGTATAAACACTCCTCAAAGTTGTTGTTTTACTTTATGGTGGAAATTATCCGAGTTGCAACAAGCCTTCATGTAAGGATTTCTTGCTGAAGAGGAAAGTGCAGTCATCATCTTAGAAAGGTCATACTTTAACTGCCCATGATATTGGTTGATTTGAGCTTAATACTATTAAATAATACGGTAATAAAACTGGTCACCGACGCAAAGTCAACTTTTAAAAAACAATATGAAGTCAAAATGAGTCCACTGGGATGTAACTATATATTTTATACACATGAATCTCACGTTTATGTTATAGAGGATAACATTATTCGCTTATTCATTTTAAATGGAGAAGTACGAATAAAATGTACATTAGCATTAATTCTTATAACCAGAAAAAATACATATGAATTAAAAAATAGACATAAAATCATAAAAGAAATGACTAATACACCCAAAAATATGTAGTGAAATTAGAGATCAGAATAGCAGCGTAGCGGCAGCTTTCATGGACTTTGCATTAGGAATGAAATCAATCCTACCATGAAGGATTATCTATCAGGATTCCATTTATAGGAAACACTTCTGCCAGCACGCCTTCGGTGTATCGTATTTCAACAGTATTTGTATATTTGCATATTATTAATGTTACGAGCTTGTTGGCGCGCTACGCGCGCTGGAACCCGGCGTTGCTGTCTCCCCTACCCTCCCGATCCCCTACCTACCCAGCCCCACCCGGGACGGACAAACAGGTTTGCAGGAGGAGGGTGGATGTCTCCCTACCCTCCCATTCCCCTACCTCCTACGACCCTACCCGGGGCAGGCAAACCGGTCTGCAGGGGGTGGGTGGCTGTTTCATGTCTCCCCTACTGTCCCCCTGGGGAGGACAAACAAGATCCACACGAATTTT
>NC_089752.1:48494174-48521674 GCF_040412425.1 Macrobrachium rosenbergii | reverse complement strand
AGAGAGATAATACTAATACGTGAGCACCGCAACGTTCCTGTGTAAAAAGAAGCAATACTGATTCCTGTTATCCAAAACTTAAGCCTAAAACTCAAAGCCATAAAGAAAGCCATCAACAATATCATAATTTTCAAAAAAACAAAAAAAAAAAAATCCAGTACATCCTTTTCTTTATTCTAATGGTTACTTGTTCATGTTAGAGTCATTATTATCCACAGTGAGAGTATAAAGTGGCATTTGCAATCTTACACTGATAACGAGGCGAACAAAGACGACTCACATTAATGTTACAGTAAAGAAAAATGTTCCTCCTAGCATTCTAAAGCATTCTTAATGTGGAGTCAATGATAAGATTAATGATAATGCCAAACATAGCATAACGAAATCGGGAATGGTGATCTAAAGCATAGTACAATGATATGAAAAAATGAAAGATTACAAAAAAGAGCTGATGAAGCGAACGATAAGATAAAAACTTGAGCATCATCCGAGACTCCAAAAGCCCCGAGAATCCAGTGAGTGACTGAAAGTCATCCGGGAACCTTCCTCTGTCATCTTTTTCTGTGAGTAAATTGCTTCAGTAAGAAATACTATTTACCTTTATTAAGAATTACAGATAAAAATCATTTTCTATAAATATAAAAAATTCGAAAAATTGAGATCCTGGATCGTTTTCCTCTAAAGTCATCATCATGCGTATTGGAAGCCTGAAGTGAGTATAATGCCCACTTTTCACGTCTCTCAAATTTTCAGTTAGTTCATTTTTGAGTGCAATACTATGGCTGCAATTAATTACTGAAGATTGGAGCTTACAGATATACTGTACTCGTTTTTTACTTTTCATCACAGATGAAAGTGTCCTCAAATATGACACTTTCATCTATGAAGATTCCAGTCTCGTTAGACTGAGATACAAAACTGTAAGAGGTATATTTTCAGACCTTCTTAAATGCTAGTGACAAAAAAAAGAGTTAATCCCACAGCAAAAAAATTTATTCAGTAAAATTTATTCAGGATCAAATGAAGTCTAGCACCTTCACGAATTCGCAGTATAAATCCATGCGTCTATCTGCTCTTTTGGAAACCTTAAATGCCAGCGGTACTTTTAAATTACAACGACAGCATCATAAGCAACGGAGGTTCTCCCATAATTCGAGTGAATACATTGCGTAACTGAACATCACAACTGACTAGAATGAAACATCCGCGACCATATGGTTTACAAGCAACTCGTAAGAACTGGCACACATATATCGGTTTTATTTAACATCATGTTTATACATGCCTATTGACATATACATTTATTTATTTTCTTTCATTTTTAACTTACAGCAACTTCGTTCATGTTTAAACTAATTCAGAAAGGAACAAAGCAATGCTCTTTTTCGTTGGGCAAAAAATGCTTCATAACTTAAGTGGAATGAAAGAGACATTCTGACAGTAAAATGAGTAAGAAGTTAAGTATATCTTAGTTTAACCAGACCACTGAGCTGATTAACAGCTCTCCTAGGGCTGGCCCGAAGGATTAGACTTCTTGTACGTGGCTAATAACCAACTGGTTACCTAGCAACGGGACCTACAGCTTATTGTGGAATCCGAACCACATCATAGCGAGAAATGAATTTCTATCACCAGAAATAAATTCCTCTAATTCTTCATTAGCCGGTCGGAGACTCGAACTCGGGCCTAGTGAGTGCTAGCCGACAACTCTACCGACTCGTCCAACGAGAAACTAAATAAGGGAAGATGTTATTGAAGGAGTAATAAAGAGAAACAGCAGAAATTAGGGGATGGGAAGGGAGGAAATTAAACACAGCAGAAGGAGCTACTTAACGACCATTTAAAGCCTTATTTTAAGGAAGTGACAAAAGATCCTAAAAACGAGTTGCCCGTCACTAAAACTTCCACTCCATGGATCTCAAGCCGGTTATATATTTGCAAGTAATATACTTTAACATTAACCATATTTTCCCTCCCAACATCAGGAATATGTTATTTTCATGTTCACGCAATGCACTCAAAACTTTAAAAGTTACTTCCCGTTTGTATTCCGGTCTGAGTTGCTGTATTTGGACAAGGCCTTAACCTATATCCGATGCATTACACACCAGTTTAAGAACATTGTGTGTGTGTGTATGTATGTGTGTGTGTGTGTTTACGTGAGAGAGAGAGAGAGACTAATCAGACTAATAACGTTTATACATCTTCGATAGCTAAAGACTGTGTTGATAAGATTTCAGGAGATAATGATTGAAGATCAACTGATTAAGGAAAACGAAAACTCGCTTACATTTTTATATAGTACACATTGTTCAACATAAAAAATCTATTAGCTCCCAAATGTAGAGCGTTTATACATACAAACGTACATACACACATACATACATATATATAGTGTGTGTGTATGTATATATACATATATAAGGTAATATATATTATAAATATAAGTGCATATATATATATATATATGTATATATATATATATATATATATATATATATATATATATATATATATTTATATATATATATATATATATATATATATATATATATATATATATATATATATATATATATATATACTATAAAATCCATGTCAGAAGAAGAGTAAAACTGGACTTTTGAACAAGTACTTTCCTTAGTTTATTCAACATTTTTAAGTTCACACTAAATACAAAAGAAGTTGACAGAGCCTTATATACAAAAACAGAAAGGGGCCGGGGTTACAGTTTGTTAATCTGGGCAGCATGTTCTTTAAACAAAAAAGACGGGGACAATGGATCAAGGGATAATCCAGGGTGGAGAGTAACGTTCCTGGTGGAAGTAGCTTCAATAAACACAGTTCCTATTAGATTCCCATATTGAATTATCCAGTACTGACAAATTAACCAGTTTTGATGTGACATCTTTATTTACTAAAGTTCCTATTGATCACTTACTTCAATATTTATCACAACATTTGGACTTGTATAATCTAGAATTAACTACCAATGTGATTATTAATTTGATATCTCTTGTATAAAAAATTGTAAATTCACTTTCAATGTTAATTTTTACGAACAAATATTTGGTATGGCTATGGGGAACCCTTTTTTCGCCACATGGATTCTTTGAGTCTAGACTTATTCCAAGAAATCTATTCTCTAAGGTGTTTTGGGTTATATATGTAGATGATTGTTTTTGTATAGTAAAAGTTAATGTAAATATTCCTGATTTCTTGCAAAACAACTAATAATCTTGTACCATCCATAAAATTCACAATAGAGTATGAGGAAAATAACTCTATACCATTTTTGGATGTCTTAATTATTAGAAATAACACCAATTTTGTTTCAAACTATATAGAAATCCACGAATACTTTTTCATATATTCATTTTTACTCTAACCATGCTAAACAAATTGAGGTGTCAACATTTTCCAGTAAATATCTTAGAGCTCTTAAAATTTGTAGTCCTGAATTTTGGAAGAGTTTAAAACTATTGATAAAATAGGAAATTCATTATGTTACCCTCCATATTTTTTTGAACTTTGCAAAAATAAAGCAAAGACATATACAATCTAACCACTGTTAACAAAGAACTTAGGAATTTTTCTGTTTACCATTTCATCCTACTTCATTCCTGCAGTACCCATTTTAAAAACTACTGATATTAAATTAGTATTTAAATATAGTAATATTTGAGAATAAACTAATTAAGAGCAGCCTGCCCAATTCAAAGCAACATTGTATACAGTATTCCTTGTAAAGGATGTAATAAGATTTATATTGGTCAAACATCAAAAGGACTGACAGTAAGAAGCTCCCAACAACAATACTGTATATGCCATTTCAAGAGGCTTATCAAATAATGGCACCGCAGATCATTGGCTTAAGACAGGCCATGTGATGAACTGGGATAAGTCAACGATAATCTACAAGGTCAACGACCATAGGAAAAGGAATCTGCTAGAAACTGTATTTATTGAAGCTACTTCCACCAGCAATGTTAATCTCCACCCTGGATTATCCTTGATCCTTTGTCCCTGTCTTTTTTTGTTTAAAGAACATGCTGCCCTGATTAACAAACTGCAACCCAGTCCCCCTTCTGTTTATGTATATAAGGCTCTGTCAACCGGTTTTGTATTCAGTGTGGGCTTGAAAATGTAGAATAAACAAAGAAAGTACTTGTTCAAAGTCCCGGTTTTCACTCACCTTCTAACATGGATTTTATTCTCAAACACGCGTCCCTTCGTGCTGCATTGGATACACACACACACACACACACACACACACACACACACACACACACACACACACACACATATATATATATATATATATATATATATATATATATATATATATATATATATATATATATATATATATATATATATATCCTATATATATATAGTGTAACAATGAGTTTATAAATATTTTGGGAAATGAAAGAAAAGTTATTTTTAGCAGAAATGTTTTATAAATATATGCATTTTAAGGCTTCGTTTGTCACTGAGGGGAATTTTAAAATAACCGATATCATCAGCGCTGCTTTCATGCAATGGAGGTTGGTAATGGAAGGTCGAAGTGGCCTGGGATGTTGGGGGAGGGCAGTGATGTATAGAAGGAGGACGGAACGATTATGCCGATGTGAATAGTGTACCCTCCAGTCAAATGTATTATTTAGATTTTGGAAAACAAAAAATGCATGTATCATTGAATCGGTTTCCCTCCCTATCGGTGGTATTCACTGGAAACCGATAAAAAAAAGTAAGCCTAATTGAATCTCCCCTCCATCAAAGGTAGGCTTGCTTACTCATTAGACACATCAGATTTCAAATGTATTTTAGAAATCTCTCCCTCGCCCTCTCCATCTAAAGTATTCATCAGACACCAGTCATATGCGTAGACCTAAACATGGCTCCTGATTCAAAAATTCCGTGACGAGGTGGCAGGAAAGAGCGAGCTAGATTTCAGCCATCACAGATGAATGTTGCTCAGCAACATTTATACCACTTACATGGTATGTACAGTTATACGTTACCACTGTTGGCTAATTGTTGAAATTAGATTATTTGCAAGAAAAAAAATCATAATTAAAAGACTATCAATCCACTTGCCTTATTCACTTCAACCGGCGGCCCGCCCCGCCCCCATCCCAGGATACTCCAACCTCCCGCTACAAACCTCCATGCATGAAAGCAGCGCTAATGATAATTGCTATTTTAAAATTCCCTTCACCGACAAACGAAGCCTTAAAATGCGTATGTTTTATAGAACATTTTCTGCTCAAAATTACTTCTTTTCATTCACCAAAATATTTGCATAAACATGTGTTACATCCTGTTTGTATATATATATATATATATATATATATATATATATATATATATATATATATATATATATATATATATATATATATATATATATATATATATATATATATATATATATATATATATGAATATTTGCCACTTACATGCGTTGACTTGTTATATTCACAAATATTAAGCCACAAATATAGTTTAATTTCCACTTCACTATGTTTTGGGAAAACTTACACCGAAAGTGATTAATAATTGATGAGGGCTTCTGCCCTAGCTAGGATTCGAACAATATATCCGGTTTAAGAAACAACGATGGACTGTTAATTTGACCACCCGGCTATCTTGTGCAATTTCTTCGCAAAGGATAGTGAATTCGATATTAAACGATATTTATAAATAAATAAATACATATATACATACACATGCATATATATATATATAAATTTGACTCACATCGGGATTGAACCCAGGTCTCTCAAATGCAAGGCCAGGGCGCTACCAACTGACCCACACAGGGGTCAGTTGGTAGCACTCTGGCCTTTCTTTAAACAGTTCTAGGTTCGATCCCGATGTGAATAAAAATTTATTCTGTCAAACACGTGCTCATGTATTAACTAGTTCCATATATATATATATATATATATATATATATATATATATATATGAATACATACATACATATACATATATATATATATGTATATGTATATATATATATATATATATATATATACATACAGTATATATATACATGTATATACATATATATATATATATATATATATATATATATATATATATATATATATATATATATATGAAACTAGTCAATACACGTCAAACACGTGCTCATGTACTGACTAGTTCCGTGTATATATGGAACTAGTCAGTAGAAATTGCACACACATATATATGTATATATATATATATATATATATATATATATATATATATATATATATATATATATATATATATATATGTAATTTCTTATTTTAATTCCTACCCCCTTGGAAGTCTCCAGTGGCCTAGGATTCTAATGCATCGTATCCCAAGGAATAGGCGAACCAAGTGGTACGTTATAAACCCCTTGAGGAGGGAAATTCTCCTTAAATGGTGGTTGAGTCCCCTTATCATGTGGCTGACAGCAAATATACAAGTCATGTTAATCCATTTAAAAAAAGACTGCTATAGCAGCCGCAGTAAGTGGTAAAATAGGACATTATTACCCTAGTGTGTACCAACTGCAAATGATGCAAACAGAATGTCCCCCAAGATTGAGAAGCGAATGATAAAGGGTTGTGAACTTATTAGTAGGAGAGAATACTCCCTCAAGGGTAAATAAACCCTTTCTGAGGCCAATGGCAACCACAATTTTACTCCTTTGGTAAGCTAGAGAACAAACTATATTATTGCAAAAGGGATATATATATATATATATATATATATATATATATATATATATATATATATGTATACTGTATATATATATATATATATATATATATATATATATATATATATATATATATATATATATATATATATATATATATATATATAGGTACAATCCACAGTGAAATACTTGTATTTCATTGTGGATTTTACCTCATATTTCTGAGACAATACGATATAATACTTTTATATTTCATTATATATCATATATACATATGTATATGTATATATATATATATATATATATATATATATATATATATATGTGTGTGTGTGTGTGTGTGTGTGTGTTGTTTACAGAATATGTGAAATCAGGGTTTCACAAGTCCCTAAAATTTAATGAAATGTCAATTCGCTTAGGAACATTTTATCCTCGAGGGCTAGTACTAAACACAGCGTGAGAGTGATTCATCTGCACTGTTTTGCCATGTTTAGCACTAGCCCCTGGCGGGTCAAATATGTTTCGCCGTGTTTAGTACTAGCCCCTGGGGATCAACTGCACTTACGGACATCTGATCCCCCAGGGCTTAGTGCTAAACATGGCGAAATACATTTAACCCACAGGGGCAAGTACTAAACACTGCAAAACAGTGTAGATAAATCAGTGTTTCACCACGTTTTGTGTGTGTGAGTGTGCGTGTGTGTGTCAGAATAACCCTGAAAAACACTGAGCAATTCCAACCAAACTTGGTATACAAATGATTTACTATCTAGAAATTAGCACTTTTGGGGTAAGACATCACTAGCACACCAAAGCTGGAATGGGAAGGACTTCCCTGAAGTTGGGCTGGTTATCCCAGTAGACTTAGTAACTTTACGAATTTATCATAGCCAATTTCAGTATATATATGACTTATTATCTGGAAAAGAAAACTGTGGGTTTAAAACATCAATGGCACTAAAGGGGGTGCGGGTTGGGAAGGGGTGTGTGTGTGTGTGTGTGTGTGTGTGTGTGTGTGTGTGTGTGTGTGTGTGTGTGTGAGAGAGAGAGAGAGAGAGAGAGAGAGAGAGAGAGAGAGAGAGAGAGAGAGAGTCATTCAGAGTTATCCCGGACAGCCGGGTTGGTCAGCTAATATATATATATATATATATATATATATATATATATATATATATATATATATACATGTATGAATGTATATATGTGTATATGTATATATATATATATATATATATATATATATATATATATATATATATATATATATATATATATATATATGACTGAAATATTTTCTGTTAAAACAGAATTCCATCAAATATAAGGAGCCCATAAAAACGCCCCTCATATTTGATATATATATATATATATATATATATATATATATATATATATATATATATATATATATATATATATATATATATATATATATATATATATATATATATATTCACTAAATAAAAAAAATCCCAACAATGCAAACTTCAGTCGCATGAGCTATCAAATTACCGTTCGAACAACATCGAAGCCTTACTTTCATCACCCGTGTCAGTAACCTCATAACAAAGAGTTTCCAAACAATTATAATGTTTACAATGTTAGCCTACTTGCAACTCAGGAGACATCCAAGAAAAGTAACCAACCAGTGAATGAAAGTGATCACAGAATATATTGGTGATAGTATTCACATTCAAATCTATTTTCTTTTTACGTTTTATTGTTACTGTACGCCTATGCACTGTGTACCTTTTTTAGAGTAAAATGTTGACATGATAATTTTATCAAAAAAATTGCACGACAATGATATCCTTCCAGTAGAACTAAATATACCTCACACTACTTTGGGTAAAAAGCAGCATATTTAGCGGTGGGACTAGTAAAATAAAAAGCAGTAATAATGCAGCATTAACGTAAGTTTGTGAAAATGAATAACTAGAAGTAAACATAGTTTACCAACAAAAATCAGTACTGACAGCTTGTACCGTACAACCAAAGTATTTACAATAAACAACGTGAGTTATGGAAATAACAAAAAGAGTTTATAAATCAGTGAATTATAATGCGAGAAGAATGGCAATAAAAGTTCATGTCCTATACAACATCCTTTGTTCGTGGTACAGGGGTAACATAACGAGACCGATTCAGTTTCACATATTTCTCAACCTTGAAGCAGATCACTTTTATATAAATAAAAATCAATCAAACGAACGTTGTTTTCTTCAATGATAGATCACAATGACACGAAAACATCCTTCCAACAAACAATACAAACAATAAATGCAGGTAGGATGTATTATTGTGTGGGGGGCAAAACACAAAGCTGCGAGACTACGTGGGCAGCACAGAGCAGAGCGACAGGATGAATTTATTTGTGTTTACAATGAATAGTTGTTTACTTAGACGGAAACGTAGAAAATATTGTTGACTGTTTTATGATGAACTGCCGGACTGAATAGTTAATCGTAGCTTTGAATCATAACTTGGTTGTTTTGTTATAAAAACGGAACAAAAATGTTTAAATTCAAAGCAATGAAATGTGAATGAGAAGAGCCTAACTGGGGTCGGGAGGGGTGAAGGGGAAGCAAGAAGAGATGCCCATTGTATATACCATCCCAAGGAGTTATGTTGATATGACTGCAGTAAATTGATTAACTGACCGACTGACTTAAAACAAAAGTTGACGCTGACCTATAAATTGTTTATCATTTTCTACCTCGCATCCACATGTCCACTTGAAGGTTTTCAAAGCTCCTTTCCAGTCGGACTTGGATCTCGAAGAAGTTAGACACTTTCTAAGGAAAAGCTTCGAAAATGGAACCAAGGTAAGGCCATGATGATGCCTGATATCAATGCATGGTTTTCCCCCGAAAAACTTTTGCCGAAGTCTGGGTTTATTTTTCTTTGAAATAACTGATTATTCATCACAGGCAAAAATCAATTTCCCAACAAACTTCCACAAAATAGACTGCACACAGGTAAAAAGAATAAGAAAAACAGGGCTACTACAGATACCAACTACAGAGGACAACAGACGTGTCATTCATTAACTGGTTCAGTTTTACGGCTGAATAGTGGCTGACAATAGCTCGTGAAATATGAAAGGTTTGAAGTTATATGGAATACAATCATTACTGCACTTTCTACATAGGCTACACGGTTACCTACGACACTAAAATTTCTTGTGGTACAAAATGAACGGAATGAGCTAGCTATTACTTAAGGCAATAACTGCAGGGACAAGACGAGCATCACAGTATATGGAGAAAATTAAGTGTAAATGTTCAGAAATTCAAGTTACATATCATAACTCAGTCAAGAGAAATTATACCAATCCGTCATATTAAGTGGGCAAGTCTTTAGGAATGACGTTGCCAGCCCCACGATTTTCTCATGATCCCAGGATACAATGGTATTCATTTACATGTGAAAGAGAGGGGGGCGAGGTTGGGAGCGAACCTGCAAACATGATCTACGAGCTGTACCAGTCAGCCATGGTGCCCACTCTTTCTATCTCTCTTTATATATATATATATATATATATATATATATATATATATATATATATATATATATATATATCCTGTATGTATATATACAGTATGTATACATACATACATGCACACATTATATATATATATATATATATATATATATATATATATATATATATATGCGACTCTCAAAAGATCAACACGAAAGAAAATAACACAAATGTATTGCGAAATAAGTCTTAGTACGCCTATGTATGTGTGTATGGGTCTATTCTAGTTGATTAGAGTAAAAATACTTCCTAAAAAACCACTTATTTTGCTCCGTAACAAATGACATAAATACAGTCATTATATCATACAAATCATGACATTCACAAACACTAGTCAGGAGCACACAGTATTTTTATACCTTTGTGTCACCCGACACAGTCATGATTGCGTAACAAACGAATTCTGGCCGTGATCTGTCATATGGTATATCATTTACCAACTTATCCGGTGCTTTCTTTCAATTATCTAATACAGCTATTCAACGTTGCCCTATGCAAGTGTTTTTTTTTTTTTGTATAAAAGATGACGGTTTTCAACTCCGATCAGGTATAAGTTGTCCTTAAAACAAATGCGAAGAAATAACACAATTTAGAATTAAATATTTTTCCTCTCTCCCTCTCTCTCTCATGTGGCACAAATTTACTATTAAATATCGTTCCTTCCCCCACCCCCTTCTCTCTCTCACTCTCTCTCCCAGAGAAACATTAATAAGATACTTCTCGCATGAATTCCCAAACACAAAGAAGGCCTTCCCAGAGAGACGCAACCAATCGCTCGCATCGTGCGGATATATCAACTAACAAAAACCACTGCAACGGAAAACTCGTTGCGAAATCCCACGAGAATAAGGCCAGAAATGCAATACCGCCTTGGCATTTTGGATATCTTACGTTAGCGGGGACATCTTCGGGGAAATTCTGCATAACACGCGGTAATTCAAGCTCCGGGTGAGTGCAAGATCTCATCGGTGGTTACACCGTTATTTTCCTTTCCAAAACGATACGTTTCCCTGGTATAATTTTTTTTTTTTATTGTTAAGCACTTACATAAACTCATTCTTCTTTTTTGATCCTTTCAAAGATTTGGTTTTTTTCTCTTCGTAAGTTTTCCCTTCATAACCTAATCTAACTCTGCCCTTATCACTATTACAGCAACATTGCCCTCTTACTCTTTTTTTTAATTCACAACAATACCTATATCCTTTTTCTCATTTACGATATCTTTCCCCTGTTCCCTCTTTCCCTTGCTATCTACTACACCACTTTACCAGCTTTCTTGCTCGTTACGAAAGTACTTGTGATAACATTTCGAGACAGGTTCACAGAAGCTTTGAAAATCTAAATTTATAACTACAGCTAAAGGAGTAATATACCATATTACTATAGGATTAACGAACTTGAGAATGGCTATCTTCATTATTGCCCTATCAGGACCCCTCTCAGCAACTTTAAGTAACAGACAATTTTAAAATATATATAAATAATTCAATAATACGTTAAGTTTCATTTTCGATTATCTTTGACTCATCTGGACTGGTTATGACAAGTTCTGATCGTAAACCTCTTTACATGAATATATTTTATAAATACCGGCGAAGTTTATTTTAATTTTTTTTAGAATTCAAGATGGCCGACAGAGATTTTGGGAAGGGCATGAAAACGTCAACTTACATTTCATTTTCAGCTCTTCTCCACTTGTTTCACAAATTTCAGCTGTTTTTCTAATTTCCTATTATCAATTTTCTTTTCCTGTGTATCATCCACATTCTCAATTCCTCATCCTATTTCTGAAAATCACATAGCAGCCCTTCATAATTTATTTCACACAATTCCTCACCCTGTTTCTGAAAAACTCACAGAGATCACTAATAATTTATTTCACAAAGTTCCTCATCCCATTTCTGAAAAGCTTACAGCCATCTTTCATAATTTATTTCAAACAATTCCTCATTCTGTTTCTGAAAAGCTCACTGCCATACTTCATCATTTATTTCACGCAATTCCTCATCCCGTTTCTGAAAAGCTCACAGCCATCGTTCATATTTTATTTCACACAATTCCTCAACCTTTTTCTCAAAAGCTCATAACCAACTTTCATATATTATATCACATAATTCCTCATCCTGTTTCTGAAAAGATCACAGCCATCTTTCATGCATTATTTCACACAATTCCTCATCCTGTTTCTGAAAAGCTCACAACCATCTTTCATATATTATTTCACACAATGCCTCATCCTGTTTATGAAAAGCTCACAGCCACCTTTCATACATTATTTCACACAATTCCTCATTGTTTCTCAAAAGCTCACATCCATCTTTCATACATTCTTTCACAATATTCTTCATTCTGTTTCTGAAGAGCTCACTGTCATCTTTCATACATTACTTCACACAATTCCTCATCCTGTTTCTGAAAAGCTCACTGCCATCTTTCATACATTATTTCACACAATTCCTCATCCTGTTTCTAAAAACCTCACAGCCATCTTTCATACATCATTTCACACAATTCCTCATTCTGTTTCTAAAAACCTCAGTCATCCTTCATAATTTATTTGACGCAATTCCTCATTCTGTTTCTGCAAAACTCGCACCCATCTTTCATGTATTATTTCACACAATTCCTCATTCTGTTTTCGAAAACCTCACAGTCATCTTTCATCCATTATTTCACACAATTCACCATTCTTTTCCTGAGAAGGTCACTGCCATCTTTCATACATTATTTCCCACAATTCCTCATTCTGTTTCTGAAAAACTCACAGCCATCATTCATACACTATTTCACACAATTCCTCATCTTGTTTCTGAAAAGCTCACTGCCATCCTTCATAATTTATTTCACACAATTCCTCATCCTGTTTCTGAAAAGTCACAAACGCTTTCATACATTATTTAACACAATTCCACATCCTGTTTCCGACAAGCTCACTGCCATCCTGAATTTATTTCACACAATTCCTCATTCTGCTTCCGAAAAACTGATAGCGATATTTCATACATTATTTCACACAATTCCTCATTCTGTTTCTGAAAATCTCACAGTCATCTTTCATACATTATTTCATAAAATTCCTCATTCTATTTCTGAAAAGCTCACGCCCATCTTTCATACATTATTTTACACGATTCCTCATTCTGTTTCTGAAAAGCACAATGCCATCTTTCATACATTATTTCATACAATTCCTCATCCTCTTTCTGAAAAGCTCACTGCCATTCTTCATAATTTATATTACAAAATTCCTTCATTCTGTTTCTGAAATGCTCATAGCCGTCTTTCATACATTATTTTACACAATTCCTCATTCTGTTTCTAAAAACCTCACAGCCATCTTTCATTCATTATTTCACACAATTCCTAATTCTGTTTCTGAAAACCTCACAGCCATCTTCCATACATTCTTTCACAATATTCTTCATTCTGTTTCTGAAAATCTCACTGCCATCTTTCATACATTATTTCACACAATTCCTCATTCAGTTTCTGAAAATCTCACCACCATCTTTCATACATTATTTCACACAATTCCTCATTCAGTTTCTGAAAATCTCACCACCATCTTTCATACATTATTTCACATAATTACTCATTCTGTTTGTGAAAGGCTCACTGCCATCCGTCATAATTCATTTCACACAATTCCTCTTCCTGTTTCTGAATAGCTAACAAACATCTTTCATAGATCATTTCACAAAATTCCTCATTCTGTTTCTGAAAAGCTCACAGCCATCTTTCATACATTATTTCACAAAATTCCTCATTCTGCTTCTGAAAACCTCACAGCCACCTTTCATACATTATTTCACACAATTCCTCATCCTGTTTATGAAAAGCTCACTGCCAACCTTCATCATTTATTTCACACAATTATTCACCCTGTTTCTGAAATGCTCACATCCATCTTTCATACATTATTTCACACAATTCTTCATTCTGTTTCTGAAAAGCTCAGACATCGCTCATACATTATTTCACACAATTCCTCATCCTGTTTCTGAAAAGCTCACAGCCATCTTTCATATATTATTTCACACAATGCCTCATTCTGTTTCTGAAAATCTCATAGCCACCCTTCACACATCATTTCACACAATCCCTGATCCTGTTTCTGAAAAGCTCACAGCCATCTTTCATATATCATTTCACACAATTCTTCAACCTGTTTCTGAAAAGCTCACTGCCTTCTTTCATATATTATTTTACACAATTCCTCATCCTGTTTCTGACAAAATTCCTCATCCTGTTTCTGAAAAGCTCTCGGCCATTTTTTATACAATATTTCATACAACTCCACATTGTGTTTCTGAAAAGCTCATAGCCATCTTTCAAAAATTGTTTCACACAATTCCTCATTCTGTTTCTGAAGAGCTTACTGCCATCTTTCATACATTATTTCATACAATTCTTCATCCTATTTCTAAAAAGCTCATTGTCATCTTTCATACATTATTTCACACAATTCCTCATCCTGTTTCTGAAAAGTTCATAGTCATCTTTCATACATTCTTCCACACAATTCCTCATTCTGTTTCTGAAAAGCTCACAGCCATATTTCATACATTATTTCACGCAATTCCTCATTCTGTTTCTGACAAGCTCACAGCCAACTTTCATACATTATTTCACGCAATTCCTCATCCTGTTTCTGAAAAACTCACAGCCATCCTTCATACATTATTTCACGCAATTCCTCACCCTGTTTCTGAAAAGATCACAGCCATCTTTCTTATATTATTTCACATAATTCCTCACCCTGTTTCTGGAAAGCTCACAGCCATCTTTTATACGTTAGTTCACACAATTTTGCATTCTGTTTCTCAAAAGCTCACCGTCATCTTTCATACATTATTTAATAAAATTCTTTATCCTGTATCTGAAAGACTCACTGTCATCTTTCATACATTATTTCACACAATTTCTAATCCTGTTTTTGAAAAGCGCACAGACATCTTTCATACATTATTTCACACAATTCCTTATTTCGTTTCATAATTTATTTTACAAAATTCATCATCCTGTTTCTGAAAAATTCTAAGCCATTATCCATGCATTATTTCACACAGTTTATCCTGTTTCTGAAAAGCTCACAGCCTTCTTTCATACAACTCCTCATCCTGTTTCTGAAAAGCTCACACAGCCATCTTTCATACATTATTTCACACAATTCCTCACCCTGCTTCTGAAAAGCTCACAGCCATCTTTCATACATTATTCCACGCAATTCCTCACCCTGTTTCTGAAAAGCTCACAGCCTTTTTTCATACACAATTCCTCATTCTATTTCTGAAAATTTCACAGATATCTTTCATATAATTATTTCACACAATTCCTTATCCTCTTTCTGAAAAGCTCACAGCCATCTTTCATACATTATTTAACACAATTCATCATTCTGTTTCTGAAAAGCTCACTGCCATACTTTACAACTTATTTCACGCAATTCCTCATCCTGTTTCTAAAGAGCTCAAAGCCACCTTTCATATTTTATTTCACACAATTCCTCACCCTGTTTCTGAAAAGCTCACAGCCATCTTTCATACATAATTTCACACAATTCCTCATCCTGTTTCTGTAAAGCTCACAGCCAACTTTCATGCATTATTTCAAACAATTCCTCATCCTGTTTCTGAAAAGCTCACAGTCATCTTTCATAATTCATTTCACACTATGCCTTATTCTGTTTCTCAAAAGCTCACTGCCATCTTTCATACATTATTTTATACCCCTCTTCATCCTGTTTCTGAAAAACTTACTGTCATCTTTCATACATTATTTCACACAGTTCCTCATCCTGTTTCTGAAAAGCTCACAGCCATCTTTCATTCATTATTTCACATAATTCCTCATCCTGTTTCTGAAAAGTTCACTGTCATCTTTCATATATTATTTCCCACAATTATTCATCCTGTTTCTAAAAAGCTCACTGACATCCTTCATAATTTATTTCACACAATTCCTCATCCTGTTTCTGAAAAGGTCACAGCC
Source organism: Macrobrachium rosenbergii (assembly GCF_040412425.1). Lineage (NCBI taxonomy): Eukaryota > Metazoa > Arthropoda > Malacostraca > Decapoda > Palaemonidae > Macrobrachium > Macrobrachium rosenbergii. Next base: position 48,505,430 of record NC_089752.1, on the reverse strand, counting down.
ATCTTCCATGCATACATTATTTCAGGGAATTCCTCATTCTGTTTCTCAAAACATCACAGCCATCTTTCATACAATATTTCACACAATTCCCCATGCTGTTTCTGAAAAGCTCACAGCCACCTTTCATACATTATTTCACGCAATTCGTCATTCTGCTTCTGACAAGCTCACAGCCATCTTTCATACATTATTTCACACAATTCCTCATTCTGTTTCTGAAAAGCTCACAGCCATCTTTCATATATTATTTTACGCAATTCCTCGTCCTGTTTCTGAAAAGCTCACAGCAATCTTTCATGCATTATTTCGCGCAATTCCTCATTCTGTTTCTGAAAAGTTCACAGCCATCTTTCATACATTATTTCACGCAATTCTCATTCTGTTTCTGAACAGCTGAAAGCCATCTTTCATATATTATATCTCGCAATTCCTCATCCTCTTTCTCAGAAGCTCACAGCAATCTTTTATACATTATTTCAAACAATTCCTCGTCTTGTTTCTAAAAAGCTCACTGCAATCTTTCATATATTATTTCACATAATTCCTCATCCTGTTTCTGAAAACATCACAGCCACCTTTCATACATTATATCACGTAAATCATCATCCTGTTTCTGAAAAGCTCACAGCCATCCTTCATATATTGTTTCACACAATTCATCATTCTGTTTATGAAAAGCTCACAGCCATCTTTCATACATTATTTCACACCATTACTCATTCTGTTCCTGAAAAGCTCACAGCCATCTTTTATACATTATTTCACACAGTTCCTCATCCTGTTTCTAAAAAGCTCACAGCCATCTTTCATACACTGTTTCACACAATTCCTCATTCTGTTTCTGAAAAGCTTACTGCCATCTTTCATAAACTGTTTCACACAATTCCTCATTCTCTTCCTGAAAAGCTCACAGCCATCTTTCATACATTATTTCACGCAATTCTTCATCCTGTTTCTGAAAAGCTCACAGCCATCTTTCATACATTGTTTCACACAATTCCTCATCCTGTTTCTGAAAAGCCCACAGCCATTTTTCATACATTGTTTCACACAATTCCTCATCCTGTTTCTAAAAAGCTCACAGTTATCCTTCATAATTTATTTAATGCAATTCCTCATTCTGTTTCTGAAAAGCTCACACCCATCTTTCACACATTATTTCACACAATTCCTCATTCTGTTTCTGAAAGGCTCACAGACATTTTTCATAAATTATTTCACACAATCCCTTATCTTGTTTCTGAAAAGCTCACAGCCATATTTCATACATTATTTCCCACAAACCCTCATTCTGTTTTTGAAAAGCTCACTGCCATCCTTCATAATTTTTTTCACACAATTCCACATTCTTTTTCTGAAAAGCTCATACCCATCTTTCATATAGTATTTCACACAATTCCTCATTCTGATTCTGAAAAGCTCACAGTCATCTTTCATCCATTATTTCACACAATTCGTCATTCTTTTCCTGAGAAGGTCACTGCCATCTTTCATACATTATTTCACAAAATTCCTCATTCTGTTTCTGAAAAGCTCAAATCCATCTCTCATACATTATTTTACACAATTCCTCATTCTGTTTCTGAAAAACTCACAGGCATCTTTCATACACTATTTCACACAATTCCTCATCTTGTCTCTGAAAAGCTCCCTGCCATCCTTCAAATTTATTTCACACAATTCCTCATTCTGTTTCTGAAAAGCTTACAAACGTCTTCCATACATAATTTTACACAATTCCTCATCCTGTTTCCGAAAAGCTCACTGCCATCCTTCATAATTTATTTCAAACAATTCCTCATTCTGTTTCTAAAAACTCATAGCCATATTTCAAACAATATTTCACACAATTCATCACTCTGTTTCTGAAAATCTCACAGCCTTCTTTCATATATTATTTTATACAATTCCTCATTCTGTTTCTGAAAAGCTCACAGCCATTTTTCATACCTTATTTTACACAATTCCTCATTCTGTTTCTGAAAAAGCACACTGCCATCTTTCATACATTATTTCACACAATTCCTTATCCTGTTTCTGAAAAGCTCACTGCAATCTTTCATAATTTATTTTACAAAATTCCCCATTCTGTTTCTGAAAAGCCCCCATTCTGTTTCTGAAAAGCTCACAGCCATCTTTCATATATTATTTCACACAATTCCTCATCCTGTTTCTGAAAAGCTCACACCCATCTGTCATATATTATTTCACACAATTCCTCGCCCTGTTTCTGAAAATCTCAGTGCCATCTTTCATACATTATTTCACACAATTCCTCATTCTGTTTCCGAAATGCTCACAGCCATCTTTCATACATTATTTCACACAATTCCTCATTCTGTTTCTGAAAACCTCACAGCCTCCTTTCATATATTATTTCACACAATTCCTCATTCTGTTCCTGAAAAGCTCACAGCCATATTTTATACATTATTTCACACAATTCCTCATCCTGTTTCTAAAAAGCTCACAGCCATCTTTCATACATTATTTCACACAATTCCTCATTCTGTTTCTGAAAAGCTCACACCCATCTTTCATACATTGTTTCACACAATTCCTCATTCTCTTCCTGAAAAGCTCACAGCCATCTTGCATACATTATTTCACACAATTCCTCATCCTGTTTCTGAAAAGCTCACAGCCATCTTTCGTACATTGTTTCACACAATTCCTCATCCTGTTTCTGAAAAGCTCACCGCCATTTTCCATACATTGTTTCACACAATTCCTCAACCTGTTTCTGAAAAGCTCACAGCCATCCTTTCATACATTATTTCACACAATTCCTCACTCTGTTCCTAAAAAGCTCACAGTTATCATTCATAATTTATTTAATGCAATTCCTCATTCTGTTTCTGAAAAGCTCATACCCATCTTTCATACATTATTTCACACAATTCCTCATTCTGTTTCTGAAAGGCTCACAGACATCTTTCATAAATTATTTCACACAATCCCTCATCTTGTTTCTGAAAAGCTCACAGCCATATTTCATACATTATTTCCCACAAATCCTCATTCTGTTTTTGAAAAGCTCACAGTTATCCATCATAATTTTTGTCACACAATTCCACATTCTTTTTCTGAAAAGCTCATACCCATCTTTCATACATTATTTCACACTTTTCCTCATTCTGTTTCTGAAAAGCTCACAGTCATCTTTCATCCATTATTTCACACAATTCGTCATTCTTTTCCTGAGAAGGTCATTGCCATCTTTCATATATTATTTCACACAATTCCTCACTCTGTTTCTGAAAAGCTCAAATCCATTTCTCATACATTATTTTACACAATTCCTCATTGTTTCTGAAAAACTCACAGCCATCTTTCATACACTATTTCACACAATTCCTCATTTTGTCTCTGAAAAGCTCACTGCCATCCTTCAAATTTATTTCACACAATTCCCTCATTCTGTTTCTGAAAAACACAAACGTCTTCCATACATAATTTTACACAATTCCTCATCCTATTTCCAAAAAGCTCACTGCCATCCTTCATAATTTATTTCAAACAATTCCTCATTCTGTTTCTAAAAACTCATAGCCATATTTCAAACAATATTTCACAATTCATCATTCTGTTTCTGAAAATCTCACAGCCTTCTTTCATATATTATTTTATACAATTCTATTCTGTTTCTGAAAAGCTCACAGCCATTTTCATACATTATTTTTACACAATTCTCATTCTGTTTCTGAAAAACACACTGCCATCTTTCATACATTATTTCACACACTTATCCTGTTTCTGAAAAGCTCACTGCAATCTTCATAATTTATTTTACAAAATTCCCCATTCTGTTTCTCTGAAAGCTCTGCCATCTTTCATATATTATTTCACACAATTCCTCATCCTGTTTCTGAAAAGCTCACACCCATCTGTCATATATTATTTCACACAATTCCTCGCCCTGTTTCTGAAAATCTCAGTGCCATCTTTCATACATTATTTCACACAAATCCTAATTCTGTTTCCGTAAACCTCACAGCCACCTTTCATACATTATTTCACACAATTCCTCATTCTGTTTCTGAAAACCTCACAGCCTTCTTTCATATATTATTTCACACAATTCTTCATTCTGTTTCTGAAAATCTCACGGCCATCTTTCTTATATTATTTCACACAATTCCTCATTCTGTTTCTAAAAATCTCACTGCCATCTTTCATACATTATTTCACACAATTCCTCATTTTGTTTCTGAAAGGCTCACTGCCATCCGTCATAATCCATTTCACACAATTCCTCATCCTGTTTCTGAATAGCTCACAAACATCTTTCATGCATCTTTTCACACAATTCCTCATCCTGTTTCTGAAAAATTCACAGCTATCTTTCATACATTATTTCACACAATTCCTCATCCTGTTTCTGAAAATCTTACAGCCATCTTTCTTACATTATTTCACACAATTCCTCATCCTGTTTCTGAAAAGCTCACAGCCATCCTTCATAATTTATTTCACACAATTCCTCATCCTGTTTCTGAAAAGCTTACAGCCATCTTTCATACATTATTTCACACAATTCCTCATCCTGTTTCTGAAAAGCTCACAGCCATCTCTCATACATTATTTCACACAATTCCTCATCCTGTTTCTGAAAATCTCATAGCCATCTCTCATACATTATTTCACACAATTCCTCATTCTGTTTCTGAAAATCTCACAGTCATCTCTCATACATTATTTCACACAATCCCTCATCCTGTTTCTGAAAATCTCACAGCCATGTTTCATATATTATTTCACACAATTCATCGTTCTGTTTCTGAAAATCTCACAGCCATTTTTCATACATTATTTCACACAATTCCTCATTCTGTTTATGAAAAGCTCACAGCCATCTTTCATACATTATTTCACACAATTCCTCATCCTGTTTCTGAAAATCTCACAGCCATCTCTCATACATTATTTCACACAATTCCTCATTCTGTTTATGAAAAGCTCACAGCCATGTTTCATATATTATTTCACATAATTCCTCATCCTGTTTCTGAAAAACTCACTGCCATCCTTCATTATTTATTTCACGCCTGTTCCTTATTTTGTTTTTGAAAATCTCACAGCCATCCTTCATACATTAGTTCACACAATTCCTGATCCTGTTTCTGAAAAGCTCATAGCCATCTTTCATATATTATTTCACATAATTCCTCATCCTCTTTCTGAAAAGCTCACTGCCATCTTTCATACATTATTTTACACAATTCCTCATCCTGTTTTTGAAAAGCTCACATCTATTCTTCATAAATTATTTCACACAATTCCTCATCCTGTTTCTGAAAAGCTCACAGCCATCTTTCGTATATTATTTCACACAATTCCTCATCCTGTTTTTGAAAGCTCACTGCCTTCCTTCATAATTTATTTCATACAATTCCTCATGCTGTTTCTGAAAAGCTCACAGCCATCCTTCGTAATTTATTCCATATTTTACTTCTTCCACCTTCTTAATGAACATTTATATTCCCTTTGATTCGACGATGACGCCACTGGCTATCCCTTATCAAAGGGTTATGGAATTAAGGGTCTTAACTCTATCTTATCAAGATGGCTACGTTTCCTGTTAAACTACTTCCTCTCCTCTTCCATTTCCCTCCCCCACCCCCTGGTCCCAATGCAATAAACCCACCAAGTTGAGTTCGTAACAAAATTAGTTAGGAATCAAACAAATCAACGTTATATTAGTTCTTCGTTTCTTAAAAGGCTTTCGTTTGGTCTAAATCACTATCATAAAGACGACGAAGAGAGAGAGAGAGAGAGAGAGAGAGAGAGAGAGAGAGAGAGAGAGAGAGAGAGACTGGTCAGAAATAAAATTCTTCTTAACTGATTTAGGCTATGAATGAAAAGAATAAACACGAAAGACTCATTCCACAAGGAAACGACATCAGCCCGTTTCAGTCAATGGATGCCATAGCTGTAACTCCAGCATCCACGGGCACCCAGAGGATTCGCGTGATACCCTACATTAACCTGCTAGATCCCTTATTTCTCCTGATGCATCACATATTCGGGCTTCAACATAGGTGGTTCATTCCCTCCCAACATATAAATAAATTTCACAAAGAAATGATTTTCGTTACATTCCAGGACTACGAGAGTTATGCTGATATTATACGTATTTTTTTTTTTATCTTTACATTTTTTGGTCTTTATGTCCTAGGTTTACCGTTCGGGGCATTTAGAAACTGACCTGTCCTTTGGCCCCATTGTCGATCTTTCCGCCCATTTACATATACGTCTGTCCTTCCGCTAAGAGTAAAGTTCTTCCTTGAAACGTCACAGCATGAGTATCATGTATGTCAACGCTTCTCTTGGTTTCGCTGTCAACATTACGCTGTGGGATTCGTGAGACCGACAGTCGATAGGTTTGATGTATCCATACCCGAATATGGAGTTGTCTGGCTTCCTTTGCCATTTGTCTTTAATAAGACTGGTTTCTCATTAGTGCAATGGTTCTCAACTGGTGGTCCATGGACCACTAGTGGTCCATAATGACATTTTGGGTGATTCACAAGACGTTCAGTACCTTTGGTAATAAACTGGAGAGTGATACATATATTTTTTAATTTACTGAAAATGCAGTAATACCAACTCTATCCAGATAAATATCTGACCATTCATCTCATTGTATTATTCCCGGCTCAAAAAATATAATGACAGTCTTCAGGTTGTAATTCTTGTGTAAGAAATATATTCCAATTCAAAATGTTTATTGTGTAAGCTTTACTTATTGTTACCAAAAAAAAAATGGTCAACGATATTTTTTTTATTGGCTGGTGGTCCATGACCTGAAACGAGTTGAGAACCACTGCTTCAGTGTCGAAGTTTGAACTGTCAGGTGTCTGTCCATAAAGTTTGAAGGTCTTTGGTATTTTAGTTAATGATTCAGAAACAGATCCGGCTGGGCCAAACAAAGTTTACTACTCACTGATAAATACAGGAATAAATTTTGACGTTTAACCACAGTAATGCAACTGAACCATTAAGCCTTAAGTTTACAGAAGCAAAGATTACCGATTGAAAGCTTGGCCAGGTGAAGGAGACACCAAACGCGAAAGATGTGCTAACCCCACCCATTTCCTTATAAATCGTACGGAACGAAACGAGTTGCCAATATTCATTATAAAGTTGATGCAAAAGCCGAACTGAAATTTAACCGTCATATGAGAAAATTATGCACTGTCACACTAAATACAACTTTCTTTGTTCCTTTTGTTTTAAGCGTGCTTCGCCTCTTGAGAGGTATGTTTTGAACGGGAATAAAAAAAAATTGCTTCAGAAGGTGACAAATATTTATAATTTCAGCAAATGATGATGAACTCAGAATTGTGAATCAGTGGTCTGGTGAAGAGTGATTTCAGTCAGCAAACACGACGCCTTTACTTGGCAGCACGTCGAACCATGCTACGCAAATACTGTAAATACGGAAGGACACACATGACTCTTATTTGTATTTCTTTTACCATATCTTAGTTCTGTACATTTTTTTAAAAGTCACTTTATGTTCTCTTTATATTTCCATCGATATACTTCCAAACCTTTCGAGGGATCTGTTCTAGATGTGCTTATGCATTTACAATTTACTAAATATTTCCTCTTTTCCTACATCCTGTATTATTATCTCACTGTCCAACCTACTTTTCAGTGACTTACTGTAAAGCACTTATTATAATGCACGCAATCTTCACCCTTACCAGTGACCTAAGCAACCAAGATTGATCGACTTACAGATACCGTTATCATATCCTTTCAGCAAGACCAGATAAAATACCCAGATAAGCTTTACGAAGGTATCATAGTGTTTTCAGTCTGCATGACCTTCTACCTAAAATCTCTCTCTGGTGTGTGTAACACACATACATATACATACAAATGTATATACTGTATATGTATATATATATATATATATATATATATATATATATATATATATATATATATATATATATATATATATATATATATATATATATATATATATTTAAATCATTATTCAAACCAATGCAAATTCTGAAAAAAAAACTTTATCCTGAATATATTTGCCTGTTATGCAAGCATTTGATTTCTTTCCTCTCGTCTGTTCTCCTAAACGCAAATTACAGCGTAAACCAATCAAGTTACATATACACCCTTGTAATGCATGGAGGCACACATGCAAAACTATATAATATATAGTTTTGCATATGATCGTACATATTATGTACGATCATATTTACGAAACATGTTAACTACATTTGGAAAGAATAAAGCCAAAAACACACATTGCATTTACAAGGGTGAAAAAGTAAGACTTCGCAGCATCTGTTACTCAGACTCCTAGTAACTTGGAATATTCCGAATGGCAGTATTGCCTCTTACTCTAACCAACAAAGGCGGAAATGTTTACATAACAGAGAAACACGTAATAGGGATAACTACACTAACTCCATAATCGTATTACCGCAGGTATAAAGCTGGGACAGCGGGTCGCCTGATAGTTAGGGAGTACTTAAAAAGTTATGTAAGGGTTAGGTTTCCATTGACGGGGGCAATACTAGCGTTACCTTTTATTGAAACGATTAGGCCGGGCATCCAATAAAGAGCATGAAAGAGCGGTATCAAAGTAATAAATTAAATTGTTAGATGACATCAGATGTACGTTCATTATTCTACTGGTGGTCCGGTTAACTAAGTTAAGCAACGACGGCTCTGGTCGGTGCTTCGACGTTTGACCATCAAGAAAAAACCCCTTGAGAACTTGTGGGTCTAGCAACCTCGCCCTGAAAATAGCTGCAGGGAACCGGAAGGGTGGCAGTTCCTAGAGCCACCCTCTTCGAGAAGAAAAAGCGTGTAGCTGAATAAAAGTATTAATATTAATATCATTATTGTTGGTGAAGAAATCCAAAATGATGTCATTGTAAATATATGTGTATATATATTATATTTATATATATATATATATATATATATATATATATATATATATATATATATATATATATATATATAATACAGATTTCTTCACATTTAGTGACTCATGCAATTATTATTATTATTATTATTATTATTATTATTATTATTATTATTATTATTATTATTATGGGCACAGGTCCGTATGGAAGGCTCCAAAGGGAACAAGAACTTTGGAAGAACAACTGCCTTAGCATTATCCACATGCCACTGAGACCGATGTATATATAAACAATCCTAAGTCCAGATCGACCGCAAGGCTGAGGCAAGAAAAAACCTTTTTAGGGGTCATCGCAATGACAATCGTACCTCACGTGTATGAAAAGATCACATTTTGACAACAGATTTTGCAATCACTACGGCGCATATTTTGTTATAATCTTGACTTAAGCTGGAATTAGAATATAAAATTTAGACCAAAGGCCAAGCGCTGGGACCCATGAGGTCATTCAGCGCTGCAAATAATGTTGAAACAATTGTTAAGAGAGGGTGGAAAGTAAGATGGAAGAAAGACAGTATGAACAGAGGTATAGTAAAAGGAATGAAAGGGTTGCAGCTAGGGGCTGAAAGGACGCTGCAAAGAACCTTAAGTAATGCCTACAGTGCACCGCATGAGGTACACTGACGGCACTAACCCCCTTGGAGCATGACTTAGGCTGGACACCTGCAATGTTGGCAAATTTGCGTATATAGTCTGAGAGACTTGATAATGGAAAATCTACATTTTCACAAGCTGATCAGTAAGAGCGAGGTTTGTCTGACATTGTCACTATGGAAAAACAGTCTAGGAATAGAGAGAGTGCATGTAAAAGAGAAATACTTCTTTGTTCTTGTAACAATTTCGTCATTTGATTTCACTTGACCACTTCAGCGAACTATGCAAGTTGAACATTCTCGTGAACAAGATTGTACTCAAAGGGTCGTTTTAGACCATAAAACCTTCACAATGGAACGCTTTTTCTTTACAGATACAACCGTCACGCTTTTTTTCCTCGAAACAGAATCTTTTCATATATTTTTTACGACGACCTAAGATCAGAAGCTCTTGAAAGGGAGATAGTAACAATGACGGCGATTATTACCACAATGGCCGAAATAACTGGAAGGAAATAAGAAGATGTAACCACAAATTTTGTGATCTTAGTGATACTGTTATAAAGAAAGAATAGGAAAGATGGGCACTTTTTTTCCCACGCAACTAAGTTCAATTTACAGTAAAGAAAACCACAAGTATGTCCTCCCGGATATCTAGAAAATCTCTTTATCGTGGCATTCGCTTATCGGTTATCTTGATTTCTTATCATAAACTAGATATCTTGCTCCACAAAGTCAGTGATGAAGTTTCAAATGACTACACTAATTCTTAGTAAACATGGGTGGCATTCCTTTCAAGGATCATACCTTAATTAAGCGAATATACTTAGATATATCATTTCTTCAAATATTCTTCTCAAGAACAGCAGCAGAAATAATAACAAACGACAAGGGAAATTAAATAATAATAATAATAATAATAATAATAATAATAATAATAATAATAATAATAATAATAAAAAGGACGATGAGATGATGATAAAAACAGCAATAATAATAATAATAATAATAATAATAATAATAATAATAATAATAATAATAATAATAATAATATAAAGGGAATGGGGAGCATCGGCGTTCGGCTGCCTAACCACACTTTATATTCCTCACAACTTATTTGATAAAAAGCCTTACGGTTGCAGACAAACTCCTTGAAAAATTGAAAGGAAAATATTAAAAGAAATTAGACATCAGTTGTTAGTAAAATGTAAACTCGAAAAAAATCAAGCATAAAACAAACGCAAGTTCGTTGGCAAACAACACATGCAAGTACGTAATCTTCGCAAACAAGGCTCCCTACAGCGCTTAAAAAATCTGTCGCTGATCTCAAGTACAGCCACAGGCCTCAGTGTCATGGTCTTTGGTTTATAAGAGGGAAAATATGAACCATTCAATCCTCCTCAGGCGACCACGCTGCGTGCACACCAACATCACTAATGGTCGATGTTGTCATTAATTACCCTCACGGTGATTGGACAGATCCGTTAAGACTGCCATTGTTCTTCTATTAAAGGAACTGTAAACCAATAACCACAAATGAATGATTGACATCAATTGCCGATAATATGAAAGCAAACACGGTAGGGAGAACTGAAAAAAGGAAGCATCATTCCTTGCCATGCCAGTGGAGGCGAGGGAGGGAGCCCCGGCAGCTAATCCCCCCAAAATAACCCCTCCGCTGTAATGCAATCGTTC
>NC_089752.1:48401674-48491674 GCF_040412425.1 Macrobrachium rosenbergii | reverse complement strand
GGTGACAGGTCTAGATAATATTTGTTGACTGAGGCGAGAGTAAAACCCCCTTTTTGTTTCCCAGTTCACTTAAACTGTCATTAAAAGAGATATGGGATGACAGGTTTAGATAACACTGGTAGCCTGTTGTTTGAACAAGTGTGCAGGCAGGAAATCCCCTGTCAATTAAAAGAGATGTGTGCTGACAAGCTAAAGAGCCCTCTTTGACCCAGAGGGAAAAACACCCTCTTGTCTTGGTAAAATTCCTGACCAGTTGCGTCATAATTAGTGTCACGTTAACCAAAATGTCTCAGGGCAACATAGATTTCTTTTAAAGTAGAATCTGGGAGGCTTTCATTGTTGTAAGAGACCTGTAGGAGTTAGTTGGTTGGGATCTCTCTTTCTCTCTTATCCTCTCTTTCTTCAAAAGAGAATAAAATTTGTAATATAGTGTGTTTTGTGGTCACTGGTAATGTATAACTTTTAAGATCTGAATTTGGTGAAACTTTTTAGTTTTGTAGGCGCCATATAAAAATAGTGTTTTGTGCTGCAGCGAGGATCTTACAAAGTGATACAAGTTTGTATAAGGTAAAGTGGTTTCTACTTATTATTACTATGGTATAATAAGATATGTTAGGGAGATTTTGCCTTAGTGAAATTATTGTTGATAAATCCTTCGTGCATTTTTTTGTGTTCTTGTTTTGTGCATTTGTTTGTGTGTTCTTGTCTGCAATTTCTTAGTTTTGCCTAATTTTTGTGTTGGTGATTTAACATTTATTTACTTAGCATTTTATATATTTTTTGATACTTTAACATTGCATACTTGATTTGATTTTCATTAAGATTTCCTTTTCAAATCTTGAGTAATTCTTAATAGTATAAATTTTGCTTAGTTAATGTAATTTCTTGGAGAATAAAGTCTTGTGAATTAACCTTGTTTAAGAATTAATTAAATCTTGTGTTGTTTTCAAGTAATAGTAAATTTTTCAGATTGTGAATTCTAATTATAAATTTTGAAGTTAAAAATAAATTTTTGTATTTAAAGTTCTTAAACAGGGTGTTTCATTTGTTGACCACCAGTGAATAGGGTTATTTGTGTCTGCATAAGGCAAAGTGATAAACATGTTTTGTTCCCTTTAGTTTTGCTGAAGTGAATTAACCCTTAGCGGACGGACTGAGCGTCAGTGTGAAGTAAAACAGGTTTGGGGAGGTGGACAGATTGAGCTTGAGTGTGAAGCAGAATTACGCACCACTGTTATGGTAATAATGATTCGAAAAAAAAGGTGCTAATACTTCTATATGCTATAAATTCACTAATGGCAACTTTTATACAGGCGTGAGAGTTAGGCCAGTATCAGTAATGCTTGTGACTTCAAGGGGGAAGGTACTGCATCTCTCTCTCTCACATGAGTCTTTATGTAAATTTGCTTGTAAATATACGAAGGGGTTGCTGTTGTTTTTTGTTTTTGTCTTTTACGACAGTATGTCGGTTGTAAACGTAATTTTACAAAGAAAATTGCAAAGAAATATTAGAGAAAGCATGTAAAAGTAAAAAAAAAGTTACTGAATCTTCCTTCTCGTCAACTTACATGAATATTTTACAACAAATATGCAAAAAATTTGTTACTGCTTTTATTTCTTATCTATTTTGATATTGTGTGAGCAGTAATAATAATTTTACAAAATCCAAAAAACTTATTTATTAGAAAAAACATATATAAGTTGGTAAAATTTACGATTGTCTTGTAAATGAGGCCCCACAAGGGGTTGTAAATAGTAATTTTCAACTTCTCGTGGAAGGTAGGGAAAATTTTTTAGCATTTTTTTATTTATACAGTGTGAATGTACATGTCATTCTCTTTCCATTGATGTGATTTTTTTTTTATTTTGCCAACCTCAAAGTTTCCCCAGTCTGGGGTGCTGCACATTGATAAATTATGCCGTCCCTTAAGGGTTAAGATCAGGGAAACAATTGTTGTTCGAAGGAGTGATACCCTTTTTTCTCTAGTATAGTTCTTGTTTACCTGTTACTACCTCGTACATATCTTGATAAACTTAGTTTGATTTTTCAAGTGTTAAGTAAGTTTTAAGGGATCAATGTTACCTTTAGAGTGCTCAGTCGTAATTTTATTGTTATGAGTTCAGGTATCTGGCTGAAGTCAGGTAAATTTTGGATTTTGTCACTAGTTGGGTAATAACTTGGTACACGTCGTGACAATATATATATATATATATATATATATATTTATATATATATATATATATAATATATATATATATATATATATATATATATATATATATATATATATATATATATATACATATATTTGTTGAATGCTCATAAACATTTGGCATCTACTACTTCAAGGCATCACTTCTTTTCCAATTTCCTATACTTCTCATCTTCAAGGCTGAATTTCTGAAGGAAAAGACAAAATTTGGTGCTGCCCTGCTTCATTTATTTGTTATGTTGTTTCTGTTCTCAACTTATGGCTATCATCACGGATATACTAAGTATACAACTGAACCACACTCCACTATGCAGGTGATTAGAGTAACAAAAATGAAAGATTAGGAACAATAATTCCAAAATTTTAAGTTAACATATGAACTTCATGAGGCAGAAAATGTGAAAATTAATGCAGAGACATAACTGAAGACAGATGGGAGATTTTCCATGAAGGTTTATAAGAATGACTCCTTTGGACCAGGTGAGAGTCCCACTTGAGGGGACACCTCAACATTCAGTGCAGGCTGCAGCAGTGTGATATTCACTGCTTCACCGATCTCCAGCTACCTTTAGTTATCCTCTTGATGAAAAACCTCTGTATCTCTGATAAAGTCACCAGCTACCTATAGCCATCCTCTCGATGGAAAACTTCAGTATTTCAAATAGTCATCAGCTACCTATAGCCATCCTCTTGATGAACAACCTCAGTATCTCTGATAAAGTCACCAGCTACCTATAGTTATCCTCTTGGTGAAAAACCTCAGTATCTCTGAATGAATGATTTTCAGTTATCAGGTGTCGGGACTTCTATGGTCATTGACGTCGATGTTACTTAAAGGACTACATAGTATAGTATATTTATATAATTAAAGTAAAATTATATCTTATGTAAAACTCCAGCTTCTAAAATATATTTAAAAATCCCACTAGCATCATACCTCACATCCTCTCCAAGGATCTTGACAAGGATGTGCCCGCCATCCCCACCCCGAGCTTCAGAGAGGTATCGAACTCTTAAATCCCCAAGAATGGGGCATTCGACCAACAAATGCTTTACAGTCAAGGGGACTAAGCAGTCCTCACAGTATGGGCAAGGAGACTGTCATCACAACCACAAAACAGTGATGTATGATCACCGTAACTGCAATGGGCTTGTAGTCGCCTCCTAAGTTGTTTTCGTAAGGCCAGCTTTGCCAGACCTCTCCTGGTAATTTAAACTTGTAAGCTTCACTGGTCTTAGACTCCTTAGTACCAAGGAGGGAGTGATGTTCCTCAACACAAGGGCAGCTACTAAGATTGGGTGGCTGAAAGCTCAGTAATACTTTCTCAGTGGGCACTTTCAGCGTTACTTCACATATGATGGTTCTCTGAAGGGCATCAGCTTAGGAGAATCATCACCTGTAGAGTAAAGCTGAAGGTCCCATATGAAAAACTGTCATTTTCTTATAGGTACCTAATTCATTGCTTAGATCAGCAGAGAAACACCAGCATTTAACAAAACATACCTATACCGCTCCCTAGTCAATAAGTTTTCAGTTTGTGTTTGATATTGTTCTCTGTGTTACATGAATTATTCTCACAAATTACTACTACTGTTATTTTACAATTAAACTCCCTTAGGAAACAGATCCATTTTCAACGAGAGAGATTACGAATTCATACTTTTTAGTCAACAGCGAACTCAAAGCCCTGTCCAGTCTTATCAGTGGTAACACTGATACCAGTCACATATTAAGCAATACTGCCAGGAACGTCACTCTCTTGAAATACAGGTAATTACTTTATTATCGTAGTGATAAAATACTTGATGGTTAACCTAATAACAAATATAAACATTGCTGCCAACTGGTTTTACTGAAGTTATTTCAACAATAGGCAAGAGAGGTTAAAACGTTTGTGTCGACAAGTAGTAATGACTCCAGTTCCGGGAAGCAAAACAATCAAAGTGACATAAGCATTATTTTTAGGAATATATTATGATGAAACTAGCCATAAAAACCAATATAAACGTAAAAAAAATAAAGATTAATGTAATACGGTGTTCACTGGCTTCAGAGAAACTATACATTACTTTTCATCTGCAACTAAGACTCCACTGGAGGATCCTAGTGACGTAAAAGAATAATTCAACTTCTAATACTTCTGCTAATAGGTATTGTGGAACAGTATGCAACTGAAAATACGAAAGATGATTAAATATGGATATCTAACTTTTCTTTATTATATTAGGTAGATCCCCTAATAGGGGTGATTCATCTGTCTATGTCTATGTTATATATGTAAATGTGGGTGTGTGTGTGTGTGTGTGTGTGTGTGTGTGTGTGTGTGTGTATGTGTATGTGTATATATATATATATATATATATATATATATATATATATATATATATATATATATATATATATATATAATCATATATTCCTCTTGTGTGGTTCCAGATTTTTGTAGCTAGTGTAGTAGATTATGTTTGTTTAGAAATTTTAAGGATAATAAAACATAATTTTTCATCGGACAGAGGAGCAAAAAAATCTTAATTGAAAAGGCCGTGACTTGTTAGTATTCTCTGTTAATCCTCCACTGTCATAAGACTATTCTGCCTAAGTTGGAAAGATTAATTAAGCTTCGATTTTTGGGACAAACAAGCCTAACTTTGAGTATGGGTAATGTCACTACAATTACTTACAATGGTGATATTGTGTTATATAGGAATGGACTTGAATAATTATATAAATTGATAAGTAAAAAAATATATAATTATATATATGCAGTACATATATGTGTATATATACATATGAATATATATGTATGCATATATACATATATAATATAATATATATACCTAAAATTGTGTGTGTATGTATATATATATATTTATATATATATATATATATATATATATATATATATATATATATATATATATATATATAAATAAATATATACATATTTATATATGCATATATATAGATATACGGTGTATATATATATATATATATATATATATATATATGTATGTATATATATATATATATGTATATATACTGTATATATACAGTAAATATGTATGTTATATATATATATATATATATATATATATATATATATATATGTATACATACATATTTATAATAAATATATATATATAAATTGTATATGCTTATTAATTTATTTATTTATATCCATTCCTACATAACACAATATCACGACTATAAGTAGTTGTAGTGCCATTACCCACACCCAAAATTAGGTTTGTCTGTTCCAAAAAACCAACTTAGGCAACATAGTCTTATTACAGTGGAGGATTAACAGAGAATACTAATAACACAGCTTTTTCAATTAAGTTTTTTCGCTCCTCTGTCCGATGAAAAAATTATATTGGATTATAGCTCCCAAATTTCGAAACAAGTGTAATCTCTTACATTAAAGTTACAAAAACCCGGAACCACACAAGAGGAATATACAATTGTAGCCCCCCCATGGCAGGCCTACCTGACAAATCAACTTTCTCCGCACGAGAACAACCATGCGGTCGCCAGGCGGCTGAGAGAAACACAGATTCCCGTGATAATGTTTTATGTAAAATCTCCAACATTGTCATCGTCGCCTTTCATGTATTGCTATCATTCTGTACATTATTATGCCAGCTATGCAACCATGTATCTCTATTTTATATTCAAATGTTTTACATCTATGCATCTGTCATTTTGCATCTGTGAAGAAACAAACACGTAAGGCCAGAGTTGATCCCCTTCCTCGATCTGTCGAGAGTCGGGACTACTTTGCGGCTCGCACGAGCCGTTGACCTTTGAGAATTTTGAATGAATAAATTAGTAAACTTCTGACCTGCACTTTCGTTTGTACCTCGCTCACACAATAAGCAGATAAAGAATGATGTTTTACATTACCTAGGCAATATCCAACAATTAATTAGATAGACAGACGGATAAATAGGAAAATATTTTCTTGCCATCAATGTTTAATGTAGTCCATGGCCTGGGGGGTGTTCCCGTGTGCATGAGATGAACCCTAATTCACCCACTTGCCTTTTACAGTAGACACCTTGAATTATCTGAAAAATCAGGGTGGACTTTCTGAAACCTGGCAGCAAGTGAGAAATTTAAGCTTAATTTCACTATATCGGGTGATAATTTCGACCCGTAATCTCTGGGTACCTGACCTTAAAATGTCCGTATCTCCCTTGAAAATTAACGTAGAAGGCTCATTTACCACTCAAAATGTTCCTTTTAATAAGCTCTTTCCAATGATATATAAATCTTTAACTTTTAGGGCTATATTACGTCATAAATACCCAAAATGTCACCAGAAATCGAGAAAAGTTGATGATTTACCTCATGAAAGAAAAATGGTAAAAATCAAACAATATTAAAGAATGAATGGCATATATTGACAATAATCAACACAGCAACACTATATTATTCAAATAATAAGCACTTTATTACTTTCTAAACACAAAAGCATACAGTAACTTTTCATAAAAACTTTATTTTTAAAATGCCCATTTATGGCCATTGCTATCTAGGTGGCACTTTATCATGGTATGGGGATTAATATTTGATGATGAAGTACTTTGAAAAACTTCTCAAGTGAATAAAATTATAAAAAATATATAGCTTGCACAGTTACCTTAAATAATTATTGACCTTATAAATTCTGGATATAGCATGAAAATTTCATTAACCTATGATGTAGCTTTAGTATTAAAAGGGTACTATGACATTGCAAATGAAGAAGTTGTATTGGTTGAATTAAACTAATTCAAACATCCATGACAATAGTTTTAATATCAAAAGATAAATTCAAAGGCAGTATATATTTAATAATGTAAATACATGTATTGAAGTTATAATTGAAATGTCTAGTTTATTTTCATGGCTAAATATTCTACGCTTTAACTTACACTCGTAAAGGAGTCAAATTTACACAAGTTCTTATGGACGAATGACAGTATTTGCTTCTCATGAATGTACTTTTAATAAGATTCCTCATTCCATACTGTAACCTAAAGGATTGCTACATGTTGCATCACTTACAACTAAGACACTTTGACATTTACAAAGCTGCAGCAAGGAACATGATTGCTACGACAGGGACAGTGATATGTTCCACATTTTGTACAACTGCACATCACAGTGAATTCCTCAGGTATTGGGTTCTCTCCATCAGTTGGCACCAAAAGATCATCTGCTACTTTATAACCATATAACATAGGATCAAGGGGCTCCCATTTAGGTTTAGATAAAACAGAAATCATGTGATATGTGGTAAAGTATGCTCTTTTTATATGTTGCATTGTTGCATAGCTAGTAGGTGGTAGGTTCTTAAAACATGACCTCTTGGAATGATGATACATATAGTTTCTCAGGTGATCTGCTGTTTTACACATTGTTGCCTGCTTCAGTGCTCTTGTCAGATACTCTTCAGCCATGATAACTTGACTTTCAAAATTATTTTTAGTTCCAAATTCTTTTAAATACATTTCTGGATATGCTTTTAGAGCAGCAAGTTTAGTCCCAAATTTGCTTGTGTAATCACAGCCAGTCAGGGAATGCACTGCAGGCAACATTTGGCATAGTTCCCTCCCTAGCTGAACAGTCAATGTATGAATGGCAATATACCTGACTGAATCCCCAGATCCAGTTTTAATCCACAGTTCACTGCATCCTTGATAATGAAGCTCATTCCAGTAAGTTCGCATCTCTGCCACAATTCACAGGACAAACCTGAAAACATTTGCTTCACTTCATCAACCAAGCAAGTCATCAGGAAAATACCAACAGAAATCAACTCTGCGTGAAGATGCTCACTTGTATCGAATGCTTGATGTCGCTAAAGAACAAGGGCACTCTATGGAGGAATTACTTCAATATGATATTTCCTTTGCTTCATATTTGTTTGATGACTAAACAACAAAGAGTTCCATAGTTCATAAGCTGGAGAAACAATTGAAGACTGAGGATCAAACTTCACCTTCAACCGCCATGAAGACCGGATTCACTGTAGATGCAATGGCCAATGTTCGTAAAATGAAGACATCTAATGTCAGAACATTTGGAGATCTTTGTAATATGTTAAATGCAACTCAGTGTATAGCAAAGTATGCTTCAAAAATATATTTTGTGTTTGACTCTTATGTTGAAATGTCAATAAAAGATTCAGAGCGTCAGAAAAGGGAAAAGAAGCCTCCAATAGAACTGCACTACATCAATAAGGAAACACCCTTGCCTGTGGAAAGGGAGAGGTTTTGGCCATCAATTGCAAACAAGACAAAGCTGGAGTCCCTTCTTCATCAAAAGGCTTCAGATTATCCACGGAAAGATACAGCAAGAGAGATTTATGTTAGCAATTTCAGAGGTCCAGATGAATATAAGCCCCCCCTCAAGAAGATTGTCTGCTGGATTGGTATCTGAAGTTCCAGAACTAAATTCTGGTGTAGAAGAAGCAGACCTACGAGGCATTGTTTGTGCACTTCATGCAGTTCAACAAGGATGTAACCAACTTATAATCCTTTCATCTGATACTGATGTCTTAATTCTGTTCTTGCATTACTGGAATGAGCTTCATTATCAAGGATGCAGTGAACTGTGGATTAAAACTGGATCTGGGGATTCAGTCAGGTATATTGCCATTCATACACTGACTGTTCAGCTAGGGAGGGAACTATGCCAAATGTTGCCTGCAGTGCATTCCCTGACTGGCTGTGATTACACAAGCAAATTTGGGACTAAACTTGCTGCTCTAAAGGCACATCCAGAAATGTATTTAAAAGAATCTGGAACTAAAAATAATTTTGGAAGTCAAGTTATCATGGCTGAAGTATTTGACAAGAGTACTGAAGCAGGCAACAATGTAAAAACAGCAGATCACCTGAGAAACTATATGTATCATCATTCCAGAGGTCATGTTTTAAGAACCTACCACCTACTAGCTATGCAACGATACAACATATAAAAAGAGCATACTTTACCACATATCACATGATTTCTGTTTTATCTAAACCTAAATGGGAGCCCCTTGATCCTATGTTATATGGTTATAAAGTAGCAGATGATCTTTTGGTGCCAACTGATGGAAAGAACCCAATACCTGAGGAATTCACTGTGATGTGCAGTTGTACAAAATGTGGAACATTTCACTGTTCCTGTCGCAGCAATCATGTTCCTTGCTGCAGCTTTTGTAAATGTCAAAGTGTCTTAGTTGTAAGGCAACATGTAGCAATCCTTTAGGTTACAGTATGGAATGAGGAATCTTATTAAAAGCACAATCATGAGAAGCAAATACTGTCATTCGTCCATAAGAACTTGTGTAAATTTGACTCCTTTACGAGTGTAAGTTAAAGCTTAGAATATTTAGCCATGAAAATAAACTACAGACATTTCAATTATAAATCCAATACATGTATTTACATTATTAAATATATACTGCCTTTGAATTTATCTTTTGATATTAAAACTATTGTCATGGATGTTTGAATTAGTTTAATTCAACCATACAACTTCTTCATTTGCAATGTCATAGTACCCTTTTAATACTAAAGCTACATCATAAGTTAATAAAATTTTCATGCTATATCCAGAATTTATAAAGTCAATAATTATTTAAGGAAATTGTGCAAGCTATATATTTTTTATAATTTTATTCACTTGAGAAGTTTTTCAAAGTACTTCATCATCAAATATTAATCCCCATACCATGATAAAGTGCCACCTAGATAGCAATGGCCATAAATGGGCATTTTAAAAATAAAGTTTTTATGAAAAGTTACTGTATGCTTTTGTGTGTTTAGAAAGTAATAAAGTGCTTATTATTTGAATAATATAGTGTTGCTGTGTTGATTATTGTCAATATATGCCATTCATTCTTTAATATTGTTTGATTTTTACCATTTTTTTTTTTCATGAGGTAAATCATCAGTTTTTCTCGATTTCTGGTGACATTTTGGGTATTTATGACGTAATATAGCCCTAAAAGTTAATGATGTATATACCATTGGAAAGAACCCATTAAAAGGAACATTTTGAGTGGTAAATGAGCCTTCTACGTTAATTTTCAAGGGAGATACGGACATTTTGAGTCAATTACCCAGAGATTACGGGTCAAAATTATCACCCGATATAGTGAAATTAAGCCTAAATTTCTAACTTGCTGCAGGTTTTAGAAAGTCCACCTGATTTTTCAGATAATTCAAGGTCTACTGTAAAGGGAAGTGGGTGAATTAGGGTACATCTCATGCACACGGGAACCCCGCCCCCGCCCAGGCCATGTATTAATGGCTTTTTAGTTATATATCAGTTGCAGTAGATCGAAGCACTGAAAAAAAGTGCAAATGGTGACACAAGCAGCAGACTTGGCATGAGAACTCATTATCCCCATAAAACAAAATCAACTTCTGGCAATCTCAATATATAGTTATTTCTATGATGGCTGACACTTTTCCAAACTGTTTGCAAATTTGCTCTATGTTTTTAATATTTCCACTCAATAAGCCTGCGCAATTGCATTCTGTCCATATAATGATTGTGAATTCATATTTGGCATTCTTACTGTTATTAAGAGACCAACTGAAGCCACCTTTCCAATATGGCCACCATTTTTAGCAAGTGCAGCTGCAGAAAGCTGTGGTGTTACATCCAGGGTTGTAGCACTTCCACCTGCCACGGCATTCCTATTTACATCCACACTTATTCAGTTCTTGGCAAGGTTCTGCTACTGCTGGCAAATCCATCTACTCCGGAAGCCAGGCACTGTCAGCCTGTTGCCATCTCCAGTTATGGACTTGGCATTACTGGATGGCATACTAAAGAGTGGCTCCAAATGTGCCCTGCTAGCAAGGGAGCTGTATTGCAATGATCTCTAAAAGCAGCCCTTGTAGGGGGAATTCAATCATAAACTCTTTACTTCCTTGCAAAGAGGTCAAGTCTAGCCTCCTTTACTTCTTTATATGAAGTGCTTTTGTCATACATTGGCACCAAAAACTCTTCAATGTTTTGCAAGTTCTCATCTTCTACAGCTGCTGGCACTGAACTTTGTTTAGTGAACTGCAGTACCTGTTTGCCATGCAGACTTCTTCGCCCTTCCATGAATGGCAGGCAATGTGTCACACACACTAAATGCATGTAAAAAAGGAATGGCTGAGGCTTTTGGTCCCTTAGCTGCTGCAGTTTCATGAATAAATATTCACCCCTTGTCTTTTCCTCTTCCAAATTTAATCCACAGTTTGTGCAAACCAATTTTTGAAATGCAAGATACTGCTATGATGACAACATCATTGTCTGAACTGCATATGATTACAATTGAGATATCTTCATGCTTTGCAACATATGCAGCATGCAAAAAGACTTTAGTGCTTGCTTATTTGTGAGTGTAGGCTTGTAGGTCAGCAGTTTCCTGTTCAGCTCTGTTACAAGGTGTAGCATCCCCTTTGGCAACAATAATGCATGTTGTACTATCTGCTTGAGATAACATGATTATCTGCCATATATGCAAATACCTCAGTGTTGTTCTGGTCATTCCTGACGAAGCTGGCCCAAATGCTCTTTTTTTTGCTGTGCTGATCACTCTGTGGTAAACTCCTGTGCATCTTTTTAAGCTTGTTTATTTTCATACTGTCTGCCCTATACATTATATCAAATACAATGTTTGCTTGTTTGCATTTCTTCAAGTACCTTGGACAGGAATTCTTGGATATATGCCGTGCAGTCGGCTTTGCACTGCTGATCTAAACTGATGGGTTAGATAATATGTCCTTTTCACATGTGAATCAGAGATAAACAAATCTGCTCTTCCAGGAGTAGCTATTTTTGCTTCTGCACAAGCAGCAGTCGAATGTCCAATCACTGTCTTCCAAGAGATCACCAAGAATTTTGAACGCTGCCATTTTTAAATGCAGCCCATCGAAGATGATAACTATATCACCATGCTGCAAAGACCATTCCTGTTGTATTTGCTTGGCAATTGCAAACAGTGGCTGATCAGCTGCTAGAACTGTGGTTTGGCCAGGACTGAGAAACTGTCGGTCTTGCGATATCGCGACATGTTTTATCATTGCAAGTGAATGAGCTGACTCTTGAAAAAGTGGCAACATTGATGACAAGCTTACTTCAAAGGATGCCTCTCGCTTATGAGAAGCACAATGTGCTCCCCAAGATATGGACACAGCATTTTCACTCTTGTCCGACAGACTGACTTTCTCAAGCCAATCATACTCAAGAGAAATGTGTTTAGATAGCACAACTTGTTGGTGTCCTACACTGCCAGTGGATGAAGGGAGGGGATGTTCATGTTTAAAATGAGCGGATGGTACAGTTGTTTAATATTCAGGAAGAGAAAGTACATTTTTTTACTTTGGATGATTTGGGTCAAGTTTCTGGTCTCACTCTTGTTATCACTGCTTGGATGCTGATACAAAGACATGCCTGTCCCATGAAAGGAATGGTCCAAATTGTCAACCTTGCAATTCATAAAGAGCCCTTTTCTTAGCGTAGTGGGACAAATTACTTCTTCCTCCACAGCCCTTACTACAACTGCTTCTCCCAACCATTTTGTCAATTACAGAAACCTAGAAACCTACCGTAGCTTTTACAAAGACCAGGAGACTAAGGTATGCTAGAAACAGAGGTTCTCTTGATTTGGAGTGTGTGGTAACTGTTGAAGATGCTGGAGTATTCTAACTAATGAAGTACAAAAGTTGTGCTAAAGCTAGATCAGTAGATAGTGATCCATATTTAAGTTGGGATTTTAAATCCCAACTGTTTTGCAGCACACATACAAATTCCAGCAAACTTGGTGGCACAGATTCTCTTCTAGTGTCTGTTGCTAAGTTTACATAAAATTCAGTCTTATCACCTGCTTCCTCAATATCTTGGCTACTTCGGACACAATTAGTGCACCATTGTAGTCACATGCCATGGCTTGGGCTACTACCACTTTCCCCTTATAGGCAAGCCAAATCTCTCTTCCTTTTTTGAAGGCATCCAGTTCTGTGAGACAGGCAAGTATCTGTTCTTTAAATAGTGCTCAGTGCCTAGAGGAAGCATCAGCATTTATCTGTTCCAGTCTTTGTTTATATAAATTATAAAGTCTACCATTATGAAACAGCAGCACCCCTCTGTAGTCAACTGAGTTTCTTGTATGAACATCTCAAACTTAGCAAAAGCATGGGCACATGCCTCTTGTCTGTACTGAACATAATCATCTCCAGTTTTCCAGGAATTCAGCCGGGCTCTTTCCCTGTTGTACACGCCTGTCAGACAAGATGGGGGATACATATGGTCCCGGGGAAAAATATCTCCAGCACTAAGCTTGGCCAAAAGTTTCTCATCCAGCAGTTGATGGCATATCGATGCAGCTCTTCTTGTAAAGACAACATCAGGGACAATCATAAATCTTTGATTGCTGCTTATTTAGTCACAATTAAAACCAATTCCTTCTTTCTCTGTCTTAGGTCCTACGTGTGAATTTTGCACATGGGGCAACATCTTTTGTCTTGCACAACGAATTCCTTTTTCTTTCCAGTTTTGTGGTTTTGAACTTGGCCATACATGATTCATGCATTTAGCTTTGTTCTTTTCAAAGGTCTGCTGGATTCCATCACCTTCGTCAAGCCTTCTGGGATCAAATGGCATAGGCACTAAATTTAAGTTGTAAAATTCAGTAATGTTTATAGCAAGGGTAACACAGTCAGCATTGGATGAATCCACTGGTCTTTCATGTGTGTCCTCTTGGCCCAAGTAACAAAGCATCCAGTTAGTCTTTAGTAAAGACTTCAATTTCCAAGAAGTGATGCCATTCCTTTTGTTCTATAGGCTGCGAGTTAAATCTTATACACTTTCAGGTTTGGGATGCAACTAGCTCTGATATTTTATAATCCTACCCCTAGCCTGATCATTCATCCAATACTATTTAATCCCAAGTGATCTGTACACCTTCTTTGGCTCAGCTCTCCCACACTGGCACATCTAGTCAGTTCAGCTGGGGCTAGCTGAACAGCATTTGGGTAACTAATGACATATGCCTACCATTAGCTAGCACTGAACTCCATGTTGAGTCTCACAGCTATACTTTCAACCAGTGTGCCCTGCTAGTGCACTGAAACTACACTATTACACTGTTACACTGAGCTAATTACCCAATTTTTTTTAAAATGAGGATACAAATTAGTTAAGAAGGACTTAATTCATTTCTAACCTACAAAAATAAACTGATCAAGCTGAAGTTACCTGAAATCCATGTATTACCTGACCTCGTACCTGCTATAGGAACTTCAGTACAAATATTTGGCTTGGATATGTTGACAGCCATCTTGGATGTTTCTAGACAACAAAATTATGTATCTCAGCACTTTAAGGCCTTATTTAAATATTTTAACACAAAATGAGAGGGATTACAGAATTCCAGTGTGATTAAGCAATTAAATGTTCATGTATCCACAGGAAGCCATTTTGAAAACGTGCTGGCCATCTTGGAAAATGACAAAATTCTGTGTGGCCAGAGGTTGATTATGAGAAAGGATTATGAGAAAGAAGGCCAAAAAGAACTGTTGTATTGAATTTCATGCCTGTATCACCATTTGCAATTTTTCCTATTATTTTTGGGGTTACCTGCTCCACTATAAGCTGTAAAACAACTTCTTGTACAGGTATATCACAAGTACTGCTTGTTGCACTGGTGAATGTTTTGTTTACCACAGCTGTTTTCATTGACATAAACTGCACCCAAAATACTAAGATTTTCTTTCTCTTCCAGGTGGTCCAAGACTGCAATGAAGAGGCCATGTCAGCTGCCAGCCTTGCATCATATGTCTACAGTAAATTTTCCGGAAGTGGTGCTCTGACTCCCGGGGGGTCAAGTGACATGAAGAATCTTTCACGAAACTCGTCTCCTAACCCCAAGCTCACAGCTGTGTGGAGGACCAAACCTCAAAAGAGTGAGGACATACCAAATAGTTCACCAACTTTCAAAGAAGATGGGTCGTTACTCCGACTTCTCCGAACAAAATCCATGCCCTCACTGGTACTGGACAAAGGTTCGCCAATTAGGCAAACAGCACCAGTGGTGATGCCTTTTTCACCCACTGCCAAGAATGACACCTCCCTAGATCACAGTACTTCATCTTCTCTGGCATCACCTATAACAAGCAGGCACGTAAATCCCCGCAGAAATCTAGAAGAGATTGATTTCTTGGAGTCATCTACCAACACATCTATAACTACTCCACCACCAAGTCCTTCGGGATTTACGACCCCCCACGTAAAACTCATGAGGTCAGTATCAGACGGGCACATAATAAGAAGACGGAAGCAACAATTGCGAAGTACGACTCTTGATCTTCCACCAGCAGGCATGCCTTCCGTTAAAACTCTCAGGCTCAAATTTGATACTGAAAAACAAACAGATTGTCATGATTTTTCAAGATCAATGGCTAACCAGGGCTCATATTTAAAGGTTAATAAAGATAAGCAAATGTCAGGTAACAAAACTGAAAATAAAAATGATGAACCTATGACAATATTAAATAAATCTGGACATGATACACCAGAAGAACCAACACAAAATAAGAAACTAGTCAGACATGAAAGTCTTAGCAGATTTGAACCTAGCAGATTTGAACCACAACACAAGGAAGTTGAGTCAAAAGAAAGAGAAGTACATATTCCACCGAGGTCAGTCAAAAGCCTCCTAAAACACTTTGAAAGCACTGTACATTCAAATAAAGATGATGAGACAACTCATACATCTCAGAGGCAATCCAGACCACCAAAACGTTTAGTTCAACTGTCCTCTCCTGAACTACAGAGCTCTCTGGAAAGTGACCAAGGAACTGAACCTGAGACTAAAATCGTAAATGGTGACCCTGGAAAAGTGGTATTTCGACAGAGGAGCAAAAGCTTACCTGCACCAAGCGAAAATAAACGGAGTAGCATTGCGAATATTCCTGCAAATGTACAAAAACTAAAAATGCATTTTGAAAGACAGAGTGGACCAGTAGAAGTACAGCCTTCAAAAGGAAAGTTAAGTGAAACAGATAAATCCACCTCAAATCCACATGAACAAACAAAGCTGGACATCTCAGGTAATCTTGCAAAGAGAGAAGATGGCTATGAAAATTCAGCAAAAGCTAAAGGCAAGTTAAAGAAGCAAGCATCTATTGGTAAAGTTCATGGGACCAATGAACAGGAAGATGAATGTCACACACAGTATGCAGATAACGATAATCAAGCAAATGAAGAAAAGGTCCCAAAGAGCCCTTCGGTTAAGACCTTGAGAAAGCATTTCGAGGCACCCACATCGCCCCAGCTTTCACACAAGGATGCAAAAGAACGTCCTGTCCGTAGACGACATACTATAGCTTCAACTGTCAAACAGCAATTCGAGACTACAGCTAAAACGCCTGACCAGAAATTGCCACAAACAACACACGTGAAAGACGCAGAAAAAGATGATCAACCCCAACCTCATGCCTCAGTTAAAAATCTTCTTAGGCAGTTTGAATCACAGCACCCAAAGGAAAAGGCAAGTGAAGAAATTGTAGAGAGAGTTATAATCAAAGAGGAGTCACTAACACCATCCTATGTAAGAGTCAAACCTTTAATTCGAGAAGAGTCGCTGATTATGACAAATAAATCAGGTGGCCCTACAGAATTAAAGGATGATGATTCTGATGAAGAATTCTACAATGAAAGTGGAATATCCTTAAAACTTAAGGTACAAGGCAGTGTAGATTACAACAGAGAAAACTTGCCTGAAGGGAGTACAAGAAGGGGTGTCTTAGAGAGAAATTTCTTCCAAACTGAATCATCAAGCAGCGAATATTCAGGTGATGATGAGCAAATATCTACCCGCATAGAGAACGATAACTGGCGACCAAAGAAACTGCAAGTACAAAGTGACAGAGATTTAATGGAACAGGAAAATAGAAAATGGGAACAAGCGGAAAGGGAAGCAATGAAAATACAAAAACTCGAAGAAATTACTTTACAAAGAGAAAGAGAGCGAATAGCATTAATGCAGGTAGAAGAAGAACGCAAAGCTTTAGAAAAGGCTGAACGTGGGCGGATACAACAGGAAGAAGAACAAAGGAGGCAGATGCGTGAGAAGGCTGAAAAAGAAAGACTGGCTACAGAAAAGGCTGATGAAGAAAAAAGAGAGCGCGAAAAATTACAACAAAAAGAAAGGGAACGAGCAGAACAAGAAAGAAGGGAAAGAGAGAGGGCACAGCAGGAAAGAAAAGAACGCGAAAGATTAGAACAGATAGAGAGGGAAAGAGTACAACGAGAGCAAGAAGAAAGAGAGATACTAGAACGAGAAAGGAGAAAACAGGAGAAAGAAGAACTTGAAAGAAAGGAACAAGAAAGAAGAGAGCACGAAGATAGAGAAAGAAGAGAATATGAAGAGAGAGAGAGAGCAAAACAAGAACAGAGAGCAAGAGAACAGATGGAACAGGAAAGAGAACACCAAAAGGAACTAGAAAGAAAAGAAAAAGAGAGAGCAGAACAAGAAGAGAAAGAAAGAGAGAGGGTCGTGCAAGAGAGAAGAGAGAGAGAAAAGGCAGAACTTGAAAGAAAGGAGCTACAGAGACAAGAAAAAGAAAAGGCAGAGTTTGAAAGAAAGGAGCTAGAGAGAGAAGAAAAAGAAAAGGCAGAGATCAAGATACGAGAACAAGAGAAAGCCGAACAAGAGAAAAATCAACAACTAGAGAGGGAAAGCAGGAAAAGGAAGCAAGCCGAAAGAGAAATACTACTAGAAAAAGAAAAGGCAATGAAGGAAGACCAAGAAATGATGGTAAACAAAAAAGCTGAAAAAGGTCATGAGAAAAGGGAGGAAGAAGAAGAGAAGCAAAGAGCAATTCAGATGGAAAGGGACAAAGAAAGAGCAGAAAAGGAGCGGTTAGAAAGAGAACAGGAAACCGAGGAACTGATGAAAAGGCAGAAGGTTGGCAAACTGGTTGACAGATTCACTACTTTGCAAGCACCAGAAAGTGAGGCAATAATAAAAGGGGATGGAAGTTCAGAGGCATTAAAAGAGAACTTCGGTGAGGGCCAAAGGGAATCGGATGTTTCCGTTTTAATTGAAAAGTTTGCTAATGTAAAGAAGAGAAGTTCCTCTGCCTCCTCGCATTCCAGTGTGGAGGATTCCTCTTCTAAGCAGGGTAAGGAAACAATTGCACCCATTCCAACAGCTCCATCAGCGCCAGCTAAAAACGTTCCAGGTAAAGTACGCAATCTTAACGCTGATGAACTACGTTTCTTTAGTCAGGATGGGGCGGCGTTTGAACCATTTGTTAGAAGCCAAAGTCTCCGTGCAAAGAAAAATGAACCCCAACCATTCCAACAGAGAGGGGGATCTCTGAGGGTGAAAGGCTCTGAACCACACCCACTATCTGGCGATACTACGGCTATGCCAAAATCCTGTCGGCAACTTCGTCCTGACGAGCTGCGCTTCTTTGCTATGGCCAACAACAACATCTATTTAACAAAGAAATCAGCAAACAAACCTTCACAACCACAGCAGGATTTTCGGCTAGGTAGCCAGGATGACCACAGAAAATGGCCAACAGTGTCTCCTGGCGATGATCAAGGCTACTCAGATAACTCAGACTCAGACTCCGATACCAGTCTACTAAGGGACTACGATCAGGACAATGAGAGCACAGACGAAGCGTTATTGCTTCCAGTAGAGCATTTGGATATGAGTTCAACCCCCTACAGTGATGATGATGATGATGAAGCACATTTTTCAAGCTTAACTACCATGGATTCAGTAATAAAAGACGATTCGACTCCAGAATTTCCTATCAACTTTCATCTTTCAAAAATACCTGCAATTTCCAAGCAATCCATGCATGAACTGGAAAACTTGGGCACTCTCTCACATGATGTGCAAATACACTGCCTGGAGGGAGAAGACCACTGCAAACACAATGTAATTGATGATAATCAATTGCAGAAAATGATATCAGATGACTCTGCACTGGGTAATATACGTGAAGCTATAAACTCTGATATCAAATTTTCTTGTGATGAGCCAAAGACATCAACACCCATAAACACCGTGATGAATACTGTAAGAACAGGTTATGGCAATGAAAACTTAGTTACTGCTGAAGACGGCAGCAGTGCTGGGGGTTATACCAACAATGACACAGGCATTCTGAAAGAAGCAGTGCTGGATATACAAGGTGATCATCAGCAGTATCCTCAGAGGCCCCTCCTCTCTAAATTTCACCAAAATATGCACCTAGATGTTAACTGCAGCAGCACTGCCAATAGCATTCCTAACTCAGAGCTACCAGAGGGCTTGCAGGATGTTCTACAAAGCATAGGTGTCATGGCATCTCCGACTGATGCACAGGACCATAGCGTGATCACTGCAAGTGCCTTCGATCAAAACAACACGCCTGAATGGACCAACGACGAAAATATAGAAAGGATTACTACAAAACCCATCGAAGACTACTTTCTCCATATTGATGAAAGCAAAGAATATTTATCAGACAAAGAGTTTGCCGTATTTTGTATCTTAGTCGCTTTGTTATCTCTTATCATTTATTTCATTTATGATTTTTTCTTTTAAGGATTTCACTGGGTCAGACTTATACATAGTTACATAACAAAAATGAGCTATAAATCTGCAGGAAGTTTACATAAGAAATTATTTTGTGGTCAAATATAATGTTTACGTAAAAAACTAGCAGTGTCAAGTACCTAGGAACTTAGGATACCAGTTGTATATGATTTATTTTTATATAGGTATCTACAACGTGTGTATATATATATATATATATATATATATATATATATATATATATATATATATATATTTGTGTGTATGATAAATGTGAACTTTATTTAATTCTAATGTGTAAAAATCTATTTTATCATTACATGTTTGACAGTTTCTTTTCAAAAGAAATTTGTTTAAGCATAAGTAATATCAATTCTGAAAACTATAGGCAAATGATGAAGTTTAACAGCGTCATAATTAATCACTTTGAATTTAGAAGTGAATAGAAAATTTATCATTCATTCCAGTTCATCATGTACAGTCACTCAAAAATGTTTTGTAACATGTTGTTCGAGAAGTTTTCATTCACCTAACAGTAATTTGTTCTTTTGATATTTACAAGGAAATGTAATTTTCTTATTCAACTTTGGTTATTAATCATACGGTTAACAATATAAAAAAGGATGTGAGTGAAAAATTCATAATGCGAAAGATTACGAAACATTTTGACAAATTTCACTTCAGATGATTGGGCAAAAGAGTCAAAGAAGAAACTATATTTCGAATCCAGATAAAGGCTTCTTGACTAATGAAATAATATTGAATAATCATCAATGAAATTATATATAGATAAAGAAAGAAAGAATTCAACCATTATTGTTGTCAAAAACGAAAAAGAAAAAATCTCATTACGTCGTATATTATCGTGTGACTCCACATTCGGGCAGGAAAGTTAAACTAAACTGTCTCGTCACTTGCACCGATAAGATGGGCAACAGACTTAGCCGCACCACAGTCATTAGCTTGTGTAAGACTAATGTCTCTATTGTAGATATTGCTCGGAAGCTTAGCGTAAATAAACAACCATGTATAGAGGGATACAACAACAGAGAGAACGAGGAAATATCATAAATTCATTGTAAAAAGTGGAGGACGACCCCCATTGTTGCACTACTGTTAAGGATCATCACCGGATGATCACTGAAAGAGCTCCACCTAACTCCCCTGACAACCGGTGTTGCTATAAAGAGAGAACATTGCGCTTTCCCTTCAAGTTGCTGCTCAAACCATCCGTAACAGGCTACATGAGACCAAGATATTATTTCATCATACTCCTGCCAAGAAACACTTCGTATCAGCGAAACACAAAGAATAGAGGCTAGGGTTTACGTTATAATATAATCCAGTGGCCGATGATTTCTGTAAGAGTCATCTTTTGCGATGAGGAAGAGATATTCTCCACTGATGAGCATGGTAGTCTTCTTCACTGCTGGCATTTAGCATTAACTAAATTAACGTTGAACTTCTTGCTAATTTTAATTCTTTAGAAACTTAGATAATAGGAGATACAAAAATAGGCGTTATATATTCAGTTAACTTCATAAGAGGCATCAAAATGATAGGCCTAAGTAGCAATGAAAGAAATGAAAATTACACATGATAACGGCATTATATATATATATATATATATATATATATATATATATATATATATATATATATATATATATATATATATATATATATCTATATACATGTATATGTGTGTGTGATTATATTCTATATATTACAAAAATAGACGCGAAATCTGTTAGTCTAGTTCGGTATATTTTATATTAAGTTTCACTAGTTTCAATATACATAGGGATTAGTCATTCAAAAAATTTGATTAATAATAATGTGCAAACAAATTTTTACAAAAGTCTTATTTGTTGATGTTAATAAGACTAATAGTTCAACTTATAACAGTCGTAGGCCTATGTCTACAAAGTTCACACATATGAAAGAGATAAAACAACGATAGTGATGGCGGTTGGAGATGAAAATATTAAAACATAAGAACAGCGATGACCTCTGAAGTATTATAGTAACATCCTTTAATTAAATAAAGTGTGACAACAGTAAGCAGTATCAGAAAAAGCCCCGTTTAAGGGAAACTGCAGGTAATTTCTCGGACCCACAACTAGTGTTCAGTTGTTTCATGCGCTTACAACCGAGTAGCCAAATAGCGTCAGATGTCGCTATTATAAGCTGTTGTCCGAAAAGTTTTGAAGCATGTTGCAAAACATTTTTGAGTGATTGTACAAAATCCTTTGAGTTAGCCATGCCTTTCAAGCTAGCCAGCTAGCTTCAACTCTGTTAGCATCACGAATATGCCTGACACTAAAATGCCCTCAATTGATTGCGCAGTAATATGAAAAAACATACCAGGTGTTGATTTCTCATTGATATATTCGTGTTAATGACAGCATACTTAGTTTAATATGTTCGCCTAACAATTATACTAATCTTTTCATGTTTACGTGTTTTATTTTTTTCATACATTATACTCGAAAGTCGTACCCTTTGTATGACATATAACCCAGCTGCTGACAAACAAAGAACCAAGAGCTTTCGAATCACTTCTGTCTATAAAAATAATCAAGCATTTCGGAGTCCATGAAGTGGAATTTTGTAAATTAACGGAGCAAAATTAAATGCATGATGGAATTTGATGTCGTCAGTCTCTTTGTACAGATTCAGTTTTTCTCTAATAAAGAAAATCTTAATCTTAATTCATTTTCTTCCTCCTCAGCTCATAATTTATACATATAAGTTTTTCAGTTAGAAGGCAATTCATAGGGGTCCTTTCAGGTGAAAAATATCTGTTCTAAATATATTTAACGTTCATCACAAGTACTTAATCAATGACTGGCCACCTTCTACAGATATAAACAAAAGTCGTTATATATGAACAAAACGAAAACCCGACACAACACCAGATGGGAATAAATGTACACTACTAAATGGAAGTTAAACTTGAATAATAAACTTATAGGTGGTAATAAGCAAATAATCGGCAGATATAAAATGCAATAGAAATGGTATCTGAGCGAACCTTCAAAAAGAAAAAACTGACCCAAGAGAGACAGCTGTGGTATAAAGTTCAGGCTAGGCACAGGCAGAACCAAGATCTGAGTACGCCATCAAGTTTTTTACTCAATATGTTGGGCGTCAGTAATCTGTCACCTATATGACCCGTGTCCTCCCGACCTCGTAACAGCTCCATATTTAACTTAGAATGATAACACACCAGTTTGGAGACGCTAAAGAGAGAACATGACACTGCAGAATTGTGTGTGGTTTCGAATATATTTGTTCTCCAGTTTGCGTTTTTTTTTATGCACCTAGAAGGTGAAATTTTTAGCGAAACGCTAAAAACTCCGCAAAAATACTGATCATCAAAGATTTGCATTTAAGGCAACAAAAGGTGACTCCTGGGATGACCCAGCTGGCAAAATTTAGGAACATATATTGTCATCAACTGTGCGAGGTGTAACTGAAAGGGCAGAACTATCAGCGCTCCCAACATTGATAAAAGAATCAAAGATTTTTTTTATTTGGTGGTCCGTGAGTTCGGAGTTGAGTATTCTAATCGAAATAAGCCTCTGAAAAAAAGCTTCATCTCTTTCTACTTTAAAATTCTTAAATTTCGTACATACATGACCCACAATTTAGCTACTCGAATTTAAGTTCTTCGCTTGTTAGCGACATTCATACCGCCCGTCTTTTAATATTTTTACGGCTAAATACAACAAACTCTGATTTGTACTACTGAAATGTTTACCTTTTAAAGACTGGCCAAAATATGTCCTTGGCTTTGGAAAACCTTTGAAGACAGTTATCATGAGCGTAAACAATCTACAAACAACAATAAAAGCTAATGACCTCTTCAGACCATTGGTCTTGAATGGTGATTCTAAAATATTAAGTCCAAAGTAACCACAAAAAGCAATTCGTTACCGAGTTCCTCAGTTCTTGTTTACAGTTTCAGTGCTTAAAACTGAGTTCTCTCATCGTCTCTGATCCTCGACATTAAGAAATGGTAAGGGTAGTTCTATCTCGTCATGTTTGTGTTCATCAGGTTATAAGTTTCTTAAATGAGAAGTGAAATGACAAGAAAGTAAGCTGTACGACGGACAGTGGTCGAGTCTTGTTTCTGAGTTTTCAAAAGTAGTGTGAATGTGAGCCGAAGTGTGGTAGTTCTCTGGAAGAGCTCCGCAAGGAGATATTGTTTATTGATGACATTTTTTATATCGGAACAATATAGAAAAGGGTGTATATGCTGCAGTATAGGTGAGATAGCTTGAGAAATTTATCGAAATAATGTGAAATTTTTTATCCTCCGCTTAAGGCACTAAAATGGAGTGCGGAGCTTTTCTGCGTAAACAAAAATAAAAATAAAAAAATAGGCCGATAAATTTTTCACACTATTTCTGTAAATTTCTTAAGTTATCCCACCTCTACTGCGTATAGACACCCTCTCCTGTACTTTTCAATAAAAATAAATCATTAATAACCAATATCTCCGTGCGGGGTTCTTTCAGAATTAGCAAAATTGTTACAGAGGACCATAGTTAAGCCTGCCTAAGGCCTTGATACAGTTATAGCTAGAGAATGGAATTAGGATTGGCTTCAGTTCCCAGAGGATAAGCACCTTAGGTTTTGAATTACTGATAGCCTACTGTATTGCAAGCCATTAGTCTCAAGTTGGGCGATAAACCCATGCTATTTGACTGGGTAAACTGACAAATTTGGTAACTTACAACTTATTACGACTAAACTTTAAAAAATATAGAAATAGCTATATACAAGTTTAGACTAATATTTCACTGTAACCGTAGCGAATGTCATGACTTTAGTGATTACGAAAACTCTTAACTACACGGTATATTGATTGTTTGGGAGCCCAAGTCAACTAATTGGGTACGTCCTACATTAGGCCATTTTCTTGTCAATCTCAAAGTGTCAATGTCAAAGTCTAAACGTAGTATTTGATAAATTTTAGAACCCTATAATTTTTGCCTATTTTGAAATGAGACAACTATAGGCTTTTGCAATGACCGTTGTTGGTTGTTAATAAAAGAGCATTTAACCCCCTCTAAAAGTCTATAACGGTCAAAACAGATTACGTGTTTCCAGCTTTTAAGTTCAGTGAATGGGGACTGCGAGTTCGGAAAATATGGCGCAAAAAGTCATTTTACGTAAGGTCACTCCGTAAACATAAAATCTGTTAATAGCTTGACTCCCGTAAAATATTCGTTATTAGTAATATAGTTAAGCACAACGACTGCCTTGCAAATATAATTCATATGGCAAGCATACTGTCCTTGGCTTCAGAGCAAAAAGGAACGCATAAAAACAATGTGTAATTTTATGGGCAAGAATATCAAGGGCTGAGTGTTATAGTGATTACCGTAATAATGGTGTTGTTTAACTTTCGGTATAGACTGGTTTGGAGTAATCGTATAGCCGGATTTGGCATGTAGTGGTTCTCGCAAAATAGGGGGAACAAACATGTCTGCTAGTCTTTGCAAAAAAAAAAAAAAGGGTCTCGGGTAAAAATGTGAGTAAATCATAAAACGCGTTGCCATCATTAAATTTACCTTTGCTGGGAAAAAACTGATTTCGGCATTTCCAAAATCTAAAGTTTTGCTGCACATAATAAAGCCAACGAGATGCTCATTACTGGAATAGACCGATTTCCAGTTATGAACCATGATGCTCCTTAAATGTTTGTTTTATAACTTTCAAATATGCAACCGCCAAGATTGTAAAAGAACCTCCGCCAAGATTGTAAAAGAACCTCTCAAGTGAATTCAGGACTGAAGAGATAAAAGCCTTACAAGGAAACGTTTTAGAAACTCGCATTTTCCGAGTACTGGACAGTAGTTTTTATTATATGAAGAACGCCTTATAATTGTGCCCAGCTGGGCGTTGAATGATGAAATACTGGTTCCAGTTTGGTCGGCGCTTGCCCTCTCGAGTGTTAAAATACCTGTGTTTTCTAAGTTTTGATAATAATAATAATAATAATAATAATAATAATAATAATAATAATAATAATAATAATAATTGTCATTGTTGGAACATATGAATGGCACCATCAAAGCGTAATGATCCAAGGTCATCCAAACCAAATTACTTACTCGGCGATGAACCCCGATTCGGGGACAAAGGATTACAATGAAAGCTCGAATGTAATAAGAATTTGCTTCCTAACGTCTTCCACCTGCACTTCTTCTATCAGATTGGACTAGGAATGACGCGACGGTCATTTCCTATAAAGGGACAGTTAAAGGGGGCAAGAGAAAATTGTAGTAAATAAGCGTAAATTAACATAGAAAGAAAAAATTCATGTCCATGGATTACCCGATTAGTTTCCATAGTTTTCTTTTAATCTTTGTAGGCATGAAATGAAGTATGGCTCATGGAAGTTACTAAAATAAATACCAGTACAAGAAACAGTGTCATATACTATAATATATATAATCTAATCTTTGCTGGAAAGGGGACTGACTGACTGACTGACTTGAACGAGTGGAGATCATCTCTGGGATACAATACTTCGAATGAAACATTTATAAACGAAGGAAGGTTCGTACCCGCTGTTTCGGCCATCAGATAAGCCACGTCTGAATGCCAGGTGTTCTTAAAGGTGATGAGAAAAGCAGGCTGATTGGTTTTTAAATGCCAGGTGGATACTTGAATGTGCTGTGTCCCTGAAGACAGCATACCGGGTAGTCTACAAAAAATACACTAATAAGAATGACAATTACAAATCACGATCACTCATGCCAAGGAAATTGTTTACTTACAAACTACCCAACATAATTCTTTTGATTTTTGACATTTGCAATGCTGTTAGTTGTCTTGGGTATACACTCGAATTTCACTTTTAATTTTGAAACAGCTTCGTCTTTGCCTTCCCTGTGCACGATCTTCGGCTTGAACTTTCACTTGAACTGGTCACTCATTCTCGGACTGGGTAAGCAGAACATTCGTCTCTTCATCCGTTTCATCGTTGCTACCGTGTTCGCCAATAATAGCTTCTCTTTCGCTCCTGATTTCTTCTTCGTATAGTGAGACCCATGGTAGAGCAGTCTCTCCCTCCCTGCTCTCTTCATCGCTGTATTCAGCTCGTTATTTCTTCATCAGTTTCATCTGTATCTGCCGCTTACTTTCCTTCAACTTCAGTGTTTACTAATTCTGGGCTTTCCTTTTTTGTATTCCTTTGTGTCACACTGGGAAACTTTTCCTCATTTAATCTGCACAATTGCTTTATCTCATTTGCACAGTCTAAAACTAGGTGATTTGCTTGCCCACATCTGTAACAAGTTCGCCTCTGTCCATTATAAAAGATGGTAATATTAAATCCACTAATATTGACGGATGGGGGGATGTTCTCCCCAAGTCTCAATTTAGCAACCTAAGTCCCGTTCAACAGGCCAGGGAAGGGACCCATATAGTCTTATACTCTCCACTTGTCCATTTCTACTTACAACCGATATGACAATCTCGGTCGGACATTTCGAAAGGGACGTTCCTTATCGATACAAACGTCACAGATGAACTAAGATTGACAACATTTTCCACCTCATTTAATTGAAGAACCTTATCCTCATATTCTCGTACGACTCCTGCAAAAGCCTCTTCTGAATTAAAATTTACGACTATTTTATTTTTACTAATGTTCTATATACCAATAACATTACTTACATTCGTTTTCATTACCATCCAACTCCACTGTCACTAATGAAGTTGAAAACGGCAAACCGATGGAGTCTTCTCCTTAACAAATGACAACTCCCCAATTTATAATTATATTTTGAGCTGTAACACAAGAGAATGTAAGTGGGACAATAGAAAACGGATTCGATGAATGTAAACACCCGAGCCAATTAGCCTCAGGGCTTACAGTAGAGATGAACCGGCAAGAATTCGAAAGTTTGAGTGTATCTTATTTACCTCGAAAATTACATTTACCAGCACTTCACGTGATTACCTCTGCACTTTCTTGGATCACATCACTTTACATTAGATGGGAGCCATATTTTTATGGTATCGCTATCACTTAAACTCCACAAAAATGACCGAAATAAGGGAGGGCTGTAATCCAGCGTTGACTGTTTTATAGCTGCTGCTGCTGCTTCCAAAACCTTAAAACAGACTATTCATCATAAATGATCAATTCACTTGAAGCGATAGCGTCCCTTCTGAGGTACAAACGAAATTTAGTCTATTTCTTTCAAGTATATGCGATTCACAGCGATACGTTCATTGAATAAATATATTTTACCCTTGAACATAAAATAAAGATCACTCTTTGGAAACACTGCACTCGGAAATAAAGTTATTTCCGATATTCCACACGGATTCCCGGATACAAGAATTATAAACAGAATTGCTTAGGTGTAGACATCTTTTTTAGATTAATGGCTCTTAACAATTAAGCGTCCGGGAAAGACCCGTAAAACTTCCAATTTCCTGTTGTTGACCAAATACTCTGGGCAGACGAAAGAACTAACTCACCCCCTCGGAAAGCTGACCACTTGTGATCTAACCTGCTTCCTTGAAGCAGCAGTGCACTGGGTATACTGGACAGAATAAAAAAATTTATCTCCGCTCAAGACAACCGGCTACATACACATACAAAAGCATTCATTTTTGAAAGAAAACGCATAAGCTTCACAAGTAATAACGCTGTACTTTACTGTCCCCCTCCGAAACGAAATCGGAATTGCTTCTTTCACTAACCATGACCATTTTCCTCCCTTATACATTTATGGAGTTGTAATAACATTTTCATGAAATTAAACTTCCATTGCATTTTCTGGCTTTTCATTTCATATACCTGCAGTCTTATTTTACATTTAAATACAGTGACTTTTAATTTCATTTCAGAAGTCGAACGAAGACAAATGGGAAAAACTGGCCTCAGCACCTCCTACCTTCAATACTATAGGAGGAGGGCTTAATTTGTGTATCGCGCAGTACATGGATGAAGATGTTGATGTGGCAGACAATATGCTGCATCGTGATGCTTCGAACAACGAACCAAGGCTTAAAAAGAAATTGCCATTGGTTGATTGTCCTGCAAAAGCTGAACAACCTTTGACTCGATACGCTTCAGCAAGTTTGGCCAGCAAAATAAACACAATTACAACACATGAAGTTGTAAGTAGTACCCCTTCATTGGCAGTCTCTGTGAAAAATGCTGGAAGGCAAAAAACCTCGTCTTCACACAAAGTAACGGCTGACAATGACAGCCACTCTATTGACCCTGGTAACAATTCTGTTAGAGCTTTTCCGCGTTGCTGTAAATATTCCCAGATATTGCAGAGGAAACACCAACGATCAGCATCCGATGGCTTAATCACACAAGGTTGGAAAGAATCGAAAAATAATGTTGAACTTCTAGATCAGGAAAGTATGAATGGATGCCCACCACAAGAAACAACGTTGCCTGCTACGGCCTCTGTCACCTCCACAACCACAAACGAAATTTACCGAAATAAAGACGCTAGGACAACACACAGTTTCTCTGAGAATAAGCTCACAAGTGGAA
Organism: Macrobrachium rosenbergii; assembly: GCF_040412425.1. NCBI lineage: Eukaryota > Metazoa > Arthropoda > Malacostraca > Decapoda > Palaemonidae > Macrobrachium > Macrobrachium rosenbergii. The sequence continues at coordinate 48,462,335 of NC_089752.1, read as the reverse complement.
CCATTAAGAGAAAATTGGTCAGTTCACTAAGTAATCAAAGGGAATCGCCTCCAAGTGTGGAAAGCCTTCGGCAAAAGAAAAACGGTCTCTCTCCCCATTCAGAATCTCGAAACCTAAAGAAAACAGCTAACACTGCTGAAATTTCTTCTAAATTGGCAAACAAATGTCGAGAAATTTTTCCCGATGAGATGAATTACTTCAGCAAAAACTTCGTTTATCCTGTAAAAGAAGTGAATAGCTTTTATAACCCACCGAGTTCTAAACATGATAATGACATTAAGAACCAAAATGGCAGCTTCATCAGTAACTCTGGCAATTCTCCTGACAGCTGGGAATCAGAATTAGACCGCAGTATTCTAAGAGAATATGTAAATGAAAGCCCATTCCTCAAAAATAAGTATTTTGCACAACAGACTTCTGGAATTATTCAGTACCATGATAATACCGAGAGCCAAGCAAATCTAGAAAAAGAGTGCCTAAACTTTTCTTTTATTGATTCAGATTTTAATATGATCAATGGCCCTCAAAAAACGATGGATTTCCTGGCAATAAATTCAGAACTAGAGGAAAGTGTTATGGATCATGATCTGTCGTTCCGAACAGTGTGTTTAAATTCATTTGAGAATTCTGATAGTTTAAATCAAAGTGCAACACCAACAGAAAATCAATACCCTTCCAATGAAAGACTAAATATGTCAAATTTTACTGATATAATTACGCCTAAAGCTTATATCACATCAGTTATCTCCAATAATGAAACAGTTCAGCAAAACGCATCCATGTCAAATTCATCTTCACTTGAAGTGCCTGATCAGGGTCGGAGAAAATCTGATGTCACTGACTTGATCAAGAAATTTAACAAAATGAGTGGCAAAAGATACTCCCTGTGTTTAGATTCAAACAGTGGGAAATGGGGAAGTCAACATGAATACTCCGAGGATAATAACCAAGATTCACAAAATAACAGCAACAGGCTACACCTATCGGAAGAATGGCCGGACACTTGCAGAGTTGGCAGAAGACACTCTGATGTTGTATTATTAACTGAAAAATTTAGAAATATGGAAAAAGGGAACTTCCTTTCGAGCAACTATAGATTGAACAGAAAAGCCCCAGAGGATTTCACACACAGCCATGCTTCTCATGTAGACAATCACTATATTTCTAGTCCCATAGGCAATGACAATGAGACCTTTTGCTGTAAGGGAACAGTTTTTACAACAGGTAACCTGCAAGTTTCTGATGATTTCAGGATAGAACGAAGAGATTCTGATGTTGCTTTATTGATTCAGAAGTTTTCAACAATGAACATTGGAAGGCACTCGAGTCATTCCTCACACTCAAGTGCAACGGACTCTGGGGAAATATCACCTGAGCATCATAATCAGTCTTGTGCTAAACAAATTATGTCTATTAGAAGTGCCAACAATGGAACTGGAACTCTGGAGAAAGCACGAGTGCATTACAGACAGCTCTATCCAGATGAGTTAAAGTACTTTACTGGGGAAGTTGCAGGCACGCAGTCTGTGCCTTGTATTCCTCAGAAGTTCTCAAAGGAGAAAACCAGAAGGGGCTCGAGTCATTCCTCGCACTCAAGTGCAATGGATTTCGGGGAAATGTCACCTGAGCATTATAATCAGTCCTGCACTAAACAAATTATGCCTACTAGAAGCGGCAACAACAGAACTGGAATTATAACAATAGGACGAATACGTTATAGAGAGCTCTATTCAGATGAGTTAAAGTATTTTACTGGCGAAGTTGCAGACGTACAATCCATGCCTTGCAATATTCAGAAGTTCTCAAAAGTGAACACCACAAGGCGCTCGAGTCATTCATTGTGCTCAAATGTAATGGACTCTGGGGAAATATCACCTGAGCATAATAATAAGCCTTGCACTAAACAAATTATGTCTACTAGAAGTACCAACAACGGAACTGGAACTCTGGCAATAGGACGAATACGTTATAGAGAGCTCTATCCAGATGAGTTCAAGTATTTTTAGCGATGTTGATATATAATCTGTGCTTTGTATTATTCAGAAGTTCTCAAAAGTGAACATTAGAAGGCTCTCTAGTCATTCCTCGTACTCAAATGCAATGGACTCTGAGGAAATGTCACCTGAGCATAGTAATCGGTCTTGCGCTAAAGTCTACTAGAAGTGCTAACAACAGAACTGAAACTCTGGCATAAGAGCCGAAACGTTGTTCAGAGAGCTGTATCCAATTATTTAGTAAGGTTGCAAGTTACACAATCTGTGCCTTGCTTTAATGAAAGTGTTTTTGCTTTTATTTTAAAATATATACAATAATTAAAGAAATTAACATTAATAAAGTACAACAAGGAGCAAACCCGACCTGGAGCAGCTATATGTACGAAGCCAAGGGTTACAATTAAAAGACAAAACACCATAACCAATGAAGACATCTTATTATTTACAATTCAGTTATAACTGATATATTTACATGGAAAGTAATTTCTCAAATGTCCCTATATTTCGTCCAAGTTTCCTCCTTATTTTCCATCTTGACTTTAATTCAAATAAAACTTAATTATCAAAAATGTTTTATTATTCCCCAATGTTAAACAGAAAAAACTAATATATATGCACAATTTTCCTCTTTATTTTGTTTGTATACTGATAATCCATCAAAACGTTATGTAAGTTTATTGCCATTCATACTACAAAGAGTCCACAGAGTACCACTCTTATGAAAGCATTCTTAAAGGCTGAATATTCTCACAAAAATAAATGAAATGCAGCAATAATTATTTCCAGTATCTTATTTTCAGTACCTGTACATATAATGTATATTTATATATATACATTTATGTATATATATATATATATATATTATATATATATATATATATATATATATAGTTTATATATTTGTACAATATATACATATATACATTTATATATATATAGTTTATATATTTATACAATACACACACACACACACACACACACACTGTGTGTGTGTAGGTATCTGCATCAGAAGGGCCTCGGGTAGTGTTTATCTGAACGGGCTTCCATTGGCTTCCATTGGACAATAAGAAATGTATTGCCATCCTTCTCTTTAATACGGCCAAAGAGTTTTAATTATTGCAAACCTTGTTTCTGATACAGAATGAGAGAGTTAAATATTGCAAACCTTGTCTTTAATACAGCAAAAGTTAACTAATCAAGAACGATCATGAACTTGACAAGTTCAGTAAGATTTTCTAAAGAATCCTAAAGAATCCTTTTCGGCTTTATAACTTAATGCTTGTTGTAGTTTATAGAATTTATTTTACAAACTGGAAATAAAATTGATTTTGCGTACAGTATTTAAAACCAGCATTATACTGTGATATACTCAGTAATTCTGCGTGTTGCTAATTTGTAAATAGCCGTGAAGCATAATGGTTAAAAAGGTCACTTCTTGGTACCACAAGCTATATAAATTTCTTATCTACGTAAGGTTAAGGTATTCAATATTCTAGAATATAAAAGGTTAAGGTATCCTGTATTCTATATCATACATTGTTCAAGTCACCTCTTAATAAAAAAAATATATATGAATATATATGTAATATGTATAATTATATGTACATATATGTATATACAGTAGGTATAACACATTTATTATATAAATATATATTACATATATTACACTATATATATATAGTGTATATATAATAAGTGTTATATATATATATATATATATATATATATATATATATATATATATATATATAGATAGATATGTATATATACATACATACGTACAGTACACACACACACATATATATACATACATATACATATATACATATATTTATATATATATACATATATACATATATTTATATATGCATTATAGATAATATATATACATACATATATAATGTATATGCATATATATGTAAATATTATATATATATATATATATATATATATATATATATATATATATATATATATATATATATATATATATATATATATATAAGTACTAGGAAACCAGTGAGGCTACCGAATAATGATAGATTAATCAAATGTGTCGTTCAGGAGGGAGCCGTTCAAAGGAGTGACATGTCACAGAAGCACAGAAGTGATAAAACAAAGGATTGAAAATTCAGATATAAGTTTCAAAGGAGTGACAACCATTCAACCAATATTTAAAATATTCTGTTAATTCAGTGGTTCTAGTTTTTTTTAAATAAAATCTTTATTTTTATAATTTTTGGTTTCTTTGTAACTTCGTCGTTATGTCACTCCAATTAAATGTCACTCATTTGATACGGTATTTGTCACTCTCTTGTTATGTCACTCTTTCGATACAGACCCGTTCAGGCAGTATGGAACTGAAGGACTTTCACGTATAGCAGTTCCCCATAATATACGTTTTCTTTAAACGCAGATTTCAAGAATGTTAGAAAACCATTGCTAAGGTATCCTCACATATCTGCCTACGACTATCAATGACGGTTTTGAATCTGTTGCTTATAAATTCCTTTTGTTTCTGCAAACTATTTTGAATTACCATCAACCTTAAACGGAAACTTCGTGTAAAAGTTAGCCTGTTTACCATATGATCCTTTATGTATGGTAAAGCATATGGGATATGGAAAGATTGTTTAACACTAGTCTATACGTTTAGGTTTCTAAGAAATCGTAAGGATGTTTCACCCTCTTCCCTAAATCAAAATGACTGATTCCAAACTTTGGAATGCTGAATATGAAAAGTAACTAATCAATTTATGAATCGCCTACCAACTGTGGCGCCGATGATTCCCGAGCAAGGAATGACATGTAGCTACTAAAAATCGAATCACAAGTTAGCAGCATTACAAAACACAATTTGGGGTATGTAAATTGTTTCTACTCCGATATCAGATTTCTTATTGGAATACACGTCAAATGGAACGCACTGAGTGCGTGTTATCTTGTAAGAACTCTTGTCTGATCTATAACAATACTTAAGTTGATCAGGATGGTCTTAAACAAAATTAAGTGAGCTCGAATATGTCAGATATCGAAATGTTTTAAGATGGGCTATTGTATCAAAAAATACAATTAAACTATACCATAAACTGGTGTGGCATAAAAAACGCCTTTGTTTCCTCTAAATACATAAGGAAGCGGCCTTCGAGCTCTTTCTGACTGTTAATTTTCCTATCTGAAAAATGTCACATAATTCAAGATTAAAGCCTTAATTAACGATCTTCATAAATACTCTACGGTTGTATACACTTCAGTGGTCTTGAGACTGTTTTGACTCGCACAATTTTGTTACTTCTGACTGAAGGTTGACTGAGCAAGCAACATAACCACTAAGTTGGCTAACATATTTTCCAAAACAGAAGCCATACTTAAAAAAAAAAAAGTAAAGAACAGACCAAAGAAAGAGTAGAACTGTAAGTAACTAGTAACTCTACAAACTAAAGAAATAAAAAGTGGACCGTAATTGTTACCATCAGCACCAATAAAAAAAATTGGAACAAGCAAAATATATTATAAAAGCAAAATATAAATTTTTACTTGAGTTAAAGTAATGGTAATGAGTCTGGCAGGAAAGACCACAGATATCTTTAAAAAACTGAGCAAACCTCGGCTAATCGGTTCCATTAACGTGTCTAGTTTCTTCAATGCCTTATAACATACACTTGGAACCGGCCCTATGAAGTACCGCTCTCTCTCTCTCTCTCTCTCTCTCTCTCTGTGACTTATTAGACCCAAATCAGAGGAGTTGAACAGAGGTTAAAAGGACGATAGCCATGAAATTTATACAGATACCCTGATAGAGGGCCCACGCCAAGGAAACTTCACGTACATCTGGCTTTTCTTTTGATAATAATGCTGCGTCGTGGACTTAATGACGATATTTCTAACCCTCTAGTCTTCACCTTCGGTCAAAACTAAAAGGGAGAACTGATCTAGCTCTGAGAACTACAGAGCTATTGCTTTAAACGGCGCTTTTTGAAAGTTACGGGACTATATTGTTCCTGACTACTTTAAAAGACTGTTCAAGTCTAGTGATTTTCAATCTGCAAACAAGAAAGGTTTTTCGACATCTCTGTGCACTTTTATGGTAATGGAGACGGTGTAGCATTAAATGTCTCGGTGGTCGAATGTATTGGCAACATTGCTACATTGTTCAAAAGCCTTTGACATGATACGGTACGAGAAAGTTTTGATATATTAATCAACAGGGCGTTGTGCCCATTAGTCACCAGACTACTAATAACAACGTATAACAATATTGAAGCTAAGGTTAAATGGAATAGTTTCTATTTTGATAGATTCAAAATTAAAAATGGAGTGAAGCAGGGACGGTAATGTCACCACTATTGTTTACTTTATATACAGATGTTTTAATAGGGAGGGTTATAAAAGCAGTTGTAGGTTGCTACATCGGCAATATTTGTGCAGCAGTTTTTGTATATGCAGACGATATTTTTTTGCTCTTTCCCACATGACGAGGAGGCATGCAAATTTTGTTGGGTATATGTGAAAGTTTTAGTCGCGAATATGAGTTAACATTTAACCCTGTCAAATGTGAAGCTATTTTGTTCAGTGATTATGATGTTCCTGTACAGCTAACATTTTGTGGAGCACAGCTGGAGGTTGAGAATGAGGTAAAACATTTGGGGCATGTTCTGACCAACACAAGACGTATATCTGATGCTATTCCAATGATCACTGATCTATGTAATGCTAATTGTTTCAGTTATTATGGTTCACAGCTGATTGATTTACAAAGTCTAGATGTGAACAAGTTAAATGTAGCCTGGAAGGTTTCGTCTCCTCTTATCGTGTCCTCGCCACCAGCAACAGACATTGGTGGTAGCGCGTTTTCATTTTTAAGAAGGGATTCAGTCATGAATAAAAAATTATTTCTTTTTATTTCACTAACTGCTTCGTTCTTAAAGAATCAACTTTGTAAAAATTTGCCCGTTATTTCGTTAAACATGAATATCGATGTCGGCAACCTGTTACCTAACAATACTACTGTGAGAAGTGCTAAGCGGTTACTAAAGAAAAATTATAATTGTGAAGAGAAATGTAGGATCAATTTAATTCGAGAATTGATAGACTGCAAGAAGCACCCGAAACTATTTTTACTTTAGACTTTCTTTAGTTTGAATAAGATTTATCTTGGTAATTTTAAAAATATATGTAATTCATGTAATTATATGTAATTGCATATGAATAAAGATTTGAATTTGAATTTGAATTTGAATTAACCACGCGGGGAAACGATACTGCTAGTACTACTACCAATAATAATATCTATAACAACTTATTATCACCGTTATTATTAAAGTTTACACTTTTTGGTTTCAAGACACTTATTTTATATTGAAATTTTTATCAAAGGCACGACAAACAAGATAGCCATTGTGAATATTGTGTTTTCTCGCACTAGATAGGTTTTATGCCAATACTTATCCGAAACCATTCTTATTCTAATAACTGACATGGAATTTGCAGCTCTGACTAGTTTACAGACATTCAGCTCATAATATGCACATGTGGTTATATTTTCATATTTTAGCTCTGACTTCCATGCACAAATACAATAATACAAAACTGAATAACGGGCAGTGACTGATCGTACAATATTGCCTTCTCAAATATAACTGTCATTTAATCAGATAAATGGGCGCTGGAAGCTAGCAATCGCTTATAAAAAATGTTGCTTACAGTGATGCTCTCTGATAATACAGCCCTCTAAACTTTCCATATTCGTTTAATTCATTTACTTCTTCCTTCAGGCCTTCATCTAATATATATGAAAAAGAAACACCTCGAAACAGACGTGGGATTGGGCCTTCAGTCGAAACTGGAAATAAGCCCACCCATTTCCCAAGTAAATGTCTCAGGGTAAGTTTCACGAGAGCACTAAAACTTTGCATTCTCACCATAAATACTTTTTCCCCTAAAAAGACTGATAAATATTATCATTCTCGTAATGATTACATCAGCAAAGACTAGTAGAATAAAAAATCCACTCGCACTCAAACAGAAATATCTTAGTCTGCAAGAAGTTGAACACTCAATATTAAAAAATTAAATCCTTTTTATAGAAACTAAATTTAAGAACAACACACCAATCGCAGCACTTTTTTTTGTGAAAATCCAGCAATACTTCTGTAAAACTGAAATATAAATATGACAAAACGTTCCAAAAGCCAGTCCCATTAAATTAATTCAGTTGTCATTAAATGAGCTACAAGCCCTATGACCTGGAAAATAATTTTTCCCGTCTATTTGGTTTTTCAGTTCCCAGTAATATCTAGCGCTTAATGAACCGGAAAGTTTGATTCACTGCACTGGCATAACATGGAGGTCTGGCATTATTGTCAAAATAATTCCCGGAATTTATTAATGATTATTTCTGAAAGTGGTTTGTCTCTTCTCCTGTCTCTGCACCAGAGACAGATGAGTAGTTTTTCTGAATGTCAAGAGGTTGAATCCTTCTTATATTGGTTTATCCCTCTATCTGCCAGTCTGTGAGAGCTGCCATCTAGAACCAGAATTTTCTTCTTCAAATATTCATGTGCTGGGAAGGGCGTCTCTCCAGATGTTCCAGACACATTCTGTTTATCACAGGCTACGCTACTGTGCGAGATTATTGCGTGTGCGTGTGTGTGTGTGTGTGTGTGCGCGCGCGTGTGCATGCACAGGTATTAAGTGAGCGGAGGTAATTTGATATATTTCAGATTAGCCAAAAAGTACCAAATAATTTTATTGCTCTTAAGGATCCTAGCAAATGCTGCACCTATTACGCCGAATTATGGAATGGTTACCATACAAACATAAGTGCTGTACATTCCCCCTACAATAATAACGAAAAGTAATACACACCCGTAGTATTATATCTCAGATTCCAATGATTATGTGATTTAATATGAGACTGTTTATATTAAGTACAACGACTGACAATATAACTCAGAACTAATCGCCGAAATTTTGATGAAATTCTGAAGCCAGCTGACGCACGTCACAGACAACTGACAAGACACACCACCTGGCCGATAACAGATAAAGCATGACTCAGTTTAAGGTCACTTTATAAGAAGGAAAACGTAGAGAAATGAAAAATGAATGAGGAATAAAATAAAAAACTCTTCTTTTCATCTTCATATTCTTCCCGCCTTTGCTGGAAATCTATTCATAATAAATCTTATCGAAATATAATCATATGAAGCTAGATGAAAGGAAATACTGGGTTAAGAATGGAAGAAGTTTAACTGATTTTTATGTAAGGCTCAATAGTTCTTTGAATTAAGCAAAGGGGTTATTTCTCTAAATTAGAAGTGAAATTGAATTTCCACAGTAAATACCTGTCGGAAAAGAAAGTTAATTTAATTTTACTTTTATTTAATTACATTGCAACACCACACGACTAAGATAAAAGGAAAATATAATGTAAAAACATCTGTGTACATTGTCAGCAAGCATAAGTTCGTGTACCTGCAAATGTACTGTATGTATCTACGAAGAGTCATGGGCCATAAATGAATTAAACTTGCAGCAGCGCCACTCAAGTCCCAAGACAAATGAAACTGTCCAGAAGCGGTCACAAACTTAATTACATCAAGAGGGTTGCGCAGGAAAACCAGAGGAACTGAGGGACAAACGGATCTAGACACCTCGCCCCCTCTTCAACTACGCATCCGGCACAACCCTCCTCTCTGTGGATGAAGCGACTCCCGTTTCTATTCCACGACCGTCTTCATAACTCCTTGAGAGAACCCCAGCAGCCTTCAAGGCTTCTTTAAGTTACGGGGTAAAAACGAAGGCGAAGCTCTCGCACGAGTCTTCAATAGTCATCCTTTCTTAGGGTAAAACATACCTTTTGAGGAAGAGATTTTTGAGGTTCTGGTAGGGTCGTGTTTCGTCGCTACGTCAAAGCATGCCGCCGAGAAACAAAACAGACGGATCAGGAAGTCTAGTCTAGCAGGTGAGTGAGATCTACGCAAGGATTTAATAAGACCTCAAGAAATGACTCTCAAGAGAGAGAGAGAGAGAGAGAGAGAGACTTCATATTTATAGGCAGAAAAAGAAAAATACGCATAACAACACAGAATTAGGGAACATTTCAAATGGAAGGCTGCACCCTATAACACTTTTCTACTATAAATATAATGTAAACTAATAATTTTGTAAAATAATAATGTTATAAACATAACTGCCGACTGAGGAAAGTGTAATGAAAAATAATGTTTTTCTATACGTCTAAATACGTAAATACAGCAGATGTCATTTTTTACTGTATGAATGAAAGGAATAAGTTCTCTGTATGTCTGCTTTAATGCGTGCGATATACACGAGGGAAAAATAAAGAAAAACTGAAGTTCTTATGTGTCAGTACTGAAAAGTATCAAGTTATCAGTTTTCAAAGACCACTTCTGTTGTCAAGGATGGTTATACATATTGTTCTGTGGAGTTTGAATCCAAGGACTGAATATTTTATCATCAATTTTTTTTTTATAAATATTGAATAGAAGGTATCGCTCTCGTATGACACATGCTTATTATTTAAACACTAAATTTAAAGCAAACATTCAAATGAACCAACTTCCCTAAACAGTGAACGAGAAGACCAGATTAACGGAGTTCCAGAGGATTTAGTTAAGTACTTAAAATTTAGCATTAACGCTGTAAATCTTGCCAGGGTGAAAAAACTTCATTCGTATTTTTCTTTTACTCAGCCGGAATTACTGGATGAGAGAGAGAGAGAGAGAGAGAGAGAGAGAGAGAGAGAGAGAGAGAGAGAGAGAGAGAGAGAGAGATTCTGTGAGCAGAACACTGAAATATTCATCATGAATCTTGTAATCTGAGATTTTTCCAGAGAAAAAATAATAGTAAACCACGATTTGTTCGTGTGATAGAAAGAACGGTGGGGGAGAGAGAGAGAGAGAGAGAGAGAGAGAGAGAGAGAGAGAGAGAGAGAGATCTATACTGCCAATACCAACAACCAGTCGGGAGTATGCAAAATTCATAGGCTGTCCGTATGTATCTGTTGCCATCCAGATTACAAAAAAAAAAAACTCCCCTTCATCTTTCCTTCCCTCGTTCTGTCCGCCGGCATTTTGGCATTTTCATAATATTGACGCAGGGCAACGAATACGAGAATCCATTTGTTATTTGCATCGCCGTGTTTCTTTGGTTAAGCGAAGAAAAACGGAATGAGAGCTTGGAAGGGTTTCTGGGTGTCTTTTAACTAGGGCTAAAAACAATCATAAGAGGATCAGAATGTTATACCTCTCATACTGAAATGAAATACATATGCATGTATGTTCATACATAACTGAAGTATACATATACAAATTGGGGAAAGAAGACATTCCAAAATTAACCTGCCTTAGGGGAGAAGAGACGTGACGACGGCTTAGTAACAGTAGACAATAATTTTAGTTCTTTCTCAGAGCGAAAATTATTTTCGCAAAAAGAATTGTTTCCTGTGAGTAGAAATGTAATTTATCTTTTGTTCAAGAAATAAAAACAAACCAAACATTTTATCTGATGACTTATATGCATATGTAAAAACATATTTGTAGGGACGCACATGCCTATAAGCATAAAATAAAAGCAATACTACACGAATGGGAGAACGAGAGCATTATTTAAAACTTGCTGTGAAAGTATTTGTTTATGATTCTGGATATGCCTGTCCACTTTAGCAAAATTAACCACACAAACTTACCTCTTAATACTTCTCACAGCAGAATAAAACCCAAGAACATTTAGAGATCAATGGCAGGGATTAGCAAATGGTTGTCAATTCCCGCCCAGGCGGTCAAATTTGAAAGCAGACGGATAAGAATAATTGTCCCTACCTTTGTGAGTACAAAATTTCACCCAACTTAAATTCTACTTAGAGGAAACAAATGCCTTTCGCATAAGAAGCTATAAAACATGAATAATCCATATTAAATAAATTATTATTGAGAGCATTTTCGGTGTTGGATGTTTAACCAGTCTGGAAAATTATACGTGTACTTGCAAAAACGCTGGCCCCTCCCCCCAAAAGTGATATTTTTTCACTCCCACCCCTCTTTTTAAAAAGCTACGCAGACTTATCCTATTTTCACTTGTTGTACAATTTTGACTTATAAACATACAGTTTTTTTAATTTACTAAAAAAAAAGGAAATTATGCAGACTACATACAGTTTTTATAAATTTACTAATAAAAAAAAGGAAATTATGCAAACCGTACATAGCCTTTACTGATAAACACACGCGTCAATTCATACTAATGAAAATGACACACGGGTTCCCATATCTCTTGTTGTATTTACTGAGCTTTTATGATAGTGAACCGGAGACACCGACTGAGAAGGGAGGAAAAACACCAAAGACGCCTGAGCTAACTACACACCGTTGAACTGTGGAACAGCCTCCTTGGAGAAGTTGTACAACTGGAACCTCAAAAGTTCAAGCGAGGATGCAGTGCATTACGACCCTAAAGTAATTCTCCTTGTATTTTATAATCTCCTTACACTTTCATCTGTTTATTTTTGAATCTTTTAATATATTTTTCCTTTCTAATACCTGATCTCTTCTTTCTATATTTTCTACTACAGTCCGTTACATCTTTAAAATGAACACCATATTCTTTGGAAACTTGACTTTCAAGTCACTGACCCCTTGTATGATTGTTCCACATAAACAGGGTTTTATCTTCTGAATAATAATAATAATAATAATAATAATAATAATAATAATAATAATAATAATAATAATAATAATAATAATAATAATAATAATAAGCTTCCATCCAGCAAAGTGCGATGGAAAGTTGAAATACGTAGTCGTAATATATTGTGGAAAACATTTTGGTATTAGGATACACCAAAATTTGGTTACGTTACGTATAGAAAAGTTGCGATGCGTGTCTTGGGAAACAGTAAAATAAAATTGGTGAATTTTCACAAGTGAGGGTACCTAGAAAGCACCGTGTATATATATATATATATATATATATATATATATATATATATATATATATATATATATATATATATATATGGATGTCTTTAATGTAATACAACAGTATAATGTGAAGATAAAAGGCCCATAGAACACTGTTCACTGAACAGAAGGAAGTGCTCGAAATATATGGCTGAAACGTTCATACAGTGTTTTATGGGCTTTTATCTTCACATATATATATATATATATATATATATATATATATATATATATATATATATACACATATATATATATATACACACACACACATATATGCATATATATGTATATATACATACTTAGAATTTCTGGAGCGCATCATGTACCTGGTCGGTCGAAAAGAATACTTCAGCAGACGCTTGCAGAAACAAGTAACGTATAATACCGTAATTCATTCATTCGACAAAGAAAGCGCGAGTGTAGGAAGGGGATTACAACAATGGATAATAACAAATGAATAATAAATGTTTAACAAATTCCAAAGTTGAATGAACCTATTGTGCTTAACTGACACTTAACTATAATATTGTTTGTGTTAACATGCCATGACCAAGGTTTAGTGTATAAAAAAACCTTCTTGCATTCCATAATTAACTTAAAAAAAAAGAAAAAACCCTTACTCTTGTCACTGAGACCGCTATGCAGGAACCAACGACTGGCGGGTCAGCAAATTACGATAACCCTCCACATGCAACGTTCTAAACCACTCTCTCTCTCTCTCTCTCTCTCTCTCTCTCTCTCTCTCTCTCTCTCTCTATATATATATATATATATATATATATATATATACAATTAAATTAAATACATATATATATATATAAATATATATAGATATACAATATATATATATATATATATATATATATATATATATATATATATATATACACAATTAAATACATATATATATAAATATATATAGATATACAATATATATATATATATATATATATATATATATATATATATATATATATATATATATATATATATATATATGTATTCATTCAATTCCTGACATTTAGCTTAACAACTATAAGTATCTCGACTCAGTACTAAATGGGTATTGGTATCCAATAACATGTTCTTAGTGAAGCCCAGGAGTATTCCTTCACGGGTTTCCTATTTCCTGAGTTTCATGTGACCTTGCTCACATCTAGAGGATATCGGCTCAGCCTCACCTCTCAGTGAATTTCAGTCTTATGTTCAAGCCCTGTCTGAACGCAGTGCTTTGCTCTCTGTCTCACTTTTATATTCCCCTGCCTACATTCTATCTTTATAGTTACATCTCACGGCTCACCTTACAATATTTTTGTATTACTTTATGCAGTGCTATGAAACCATGACCCAGTTCGTTCTGAATAAACGATCAAGTGAGTTTTGGAAATCAACAATCAAATTATATTCCAGAGACGAGAATGGGGAAAAAATTACAAGTTAGGTCAGGACTAAGCTGAATAATGTGACTGAAGGAAGGCTAAAATTGTCCACCCATAAACACACGCAAAGCACACGGGATAAGTCTTACGAAAGACGGACAAAACTGATAAAACATAAAGTATCATATCCAGCACTTTATCAGTATAAATGCGTGCATAATCACTGTCAAGTTGCCGACATTCCGAGCCTTACTTAACGCTGATCCTACTGAAATTGATGTAGAAATCTTATGTATATACCGGCACCAATTTACTCGAAACGTCATTTTGTGGACTTCACAACAAGAGTTTCAATTTATAATATTGCCCTGATCAACAGACAGGGTCCCAAGTGTATGTATGTGTGTCTGTTCGCGAGAGCGATGAATCCACATGACTAGAAACTCAAAAACCATGACATATTCAGGAAAAGACAAACTTGCAACCTACGGCACACAAAGTGAGAAGCGAATTAATTATCATTCCATAATAGCTTTACAAAATCCTTTGTAAACTTCCAGGTTTCAAAATATCAGCTCAGCACCAGTGCCATTTTCCCATCGAGTACCATTATAACTTGGTGGATTTCAATTTATGCTAATTACTTTTAAATTTTTCCCCAAACTTTGTTTGAAGCGAAAAATTTGTCGTCAGATATTTTTTTACAGGAAGCTGATGAAAATGACTTGATTAAAACATCCATTACTTTGTCCCCGGTAAAAGGAGTGATTTTGTTCAAAAAAATAATCACCATTTATGCTGAGGATATAAAAATTTGGTATAAGATAAAATTAACATAAACAGCAGAGTAATTATCTGGAGAGGACAAGAAGCTAGGGAAAAAAGTAGAAAATATAGGTACCCTGTAGGGGGGTTGTGCCGTCAGTGAACCCACGCAGTGCACTGTAGGCATTACTTAGGGTTCTTCGCAACCCCTTCCATTCTTTTTACCATACCTCCATTCATATTCTTTTTCCTCCATCTTACTTTCCTTTCTCTACTAACAACTGTTTCAGAGTGCAACTGCGAGGCTTTCCTGTTACACTTTTAAAACTTTTTATTCTCATTTTCCCTTTCAACGCTAAATGACCTCATAGGTCTCAGCGTTGGCCTTTAGCCTAAATTTTATATTCCATTCCATTCCATAAAATAGAGGAGCAGTCTGTTAATATTTTTAGCGAATATGAACTGAAAGCTAGAGAGCTTATACTGTAAGAAAATGAATGGAATTAGAAAGATGTTGCATGTATTTCAAAACAGGAAGATGTTATGGCAGTTGCCAGTAGAAGCACGTCCTTTATTGCCTAAGTACATTCTACGCACAAGAGTACTGCAAGAGATCGTGGAAGATACAAAACAGTTTAAAGTTGGAAAATTATACATGTGATATACGTGGGACAATGATTTCATAGAGTGGCAAGTGCACGGAATGGAAGGGATCTATGAAAAATGAACCCGCAGTAAGCGATAGCGCTAAATTCATGTTGATAATAATAATAAATATTGGGAAACGATTTCAGCCTGAAAAAAACGTTTAACTATGATTATCAGCAGATTTAGAGGAACAATTACGAACTAATCCTTGTTTGTAGCGCGCTGTTCTGATTGATTATATGCACTAAAAAAAAAAAGGAGAGCATTTAAGATGAGAGGAAATTAGTCAGCAGGGGAAATAAGGAAGTGAAACTGATTTATTGGAAACTTGTTAAGAGAGGGAGAGAAAGACGGTGTAGGCGAAATGATTAAGCGAGTAACCGGTGAATAAGTGCGAAGAAACATTAATGTGTACAGTACAGGATAGGAGGGCGTTAAAATATTTTCGATTTACTTAATTTCTCTTTGACAAAGTATAAATTTATTTTTATATTTTTTTTATCTTCTATCGTCATTTTCACTTGTATATGCTCTTGTATATATCTTATGACTTCCATTTGCCCATTTTATTTTGTGAAAGAATGCTTTAACGAAATTATATGATTTTGGGGGCCAAAATGAGTGTGTACATATACCGAATAATTAAAATACTACGAGGAATAAAAACGAGGAGTGATAGAGACTTTGAAGCCATTATCATGGTCAATTGAATTAAACGCCATTTCCTCAAGATTTCTCTTTCATTTCTTTTTCTTCTTTACCCCCATTCTCATTGCAGACGTTTTGAAGAGAGAGAGAGAGAGAGAGAGAGAGAGAGAGAGAGAGAGAGAGAGAGAGAGAGAGAGAGTCCATTTTAAAATAGTAAAAGATGAATTTTATTATTCTCTCTCTCTCTCTCTCTCTCTCTCTCTCTCTCTCCTCTCTCTCTCTCTCTCTCTCAAAGCCTGTCCAAGTGATATATTTAAGTATCAAATTTATATAATCATAAATACAATTTAATCATATTCATAATACACTTTGAAATAAAGATCTTAACAGAGACATAACTGTACAGGTTATGCTCTACGATTGTGTAAAACCAAATTTTGAAGGCGTAATGGAATCTCTAAAAACAAGCAACGACAAAAATATACTATTCAGTTGGATCTGCCTTCATTTAAACATACATGATCACTTAAATCTTCCTTTTTATAGCTAACTCTAACTTGGCTATATAAAGAACTTTTCAACTCCCATCCAGATCACTCTAAGGCTGGGAATTGACTGGTAATTATTGTAATCTTGGGCTCACCCATTCATTTGTATTCATGGGGAAAGTGCCCTTTGTGTAATTATTATTTAAGACCTTAAAACGTTTTAAGCAAAGGTGAAAGCACCAGTAATAACAAGACAGGGGAAACCCGTCCACATCTTCAGTACCCTACCTGACTAGGCTTAGGCTGTCGTAGAATTTTTTTAGTGGCTGTACAGACAACAGTAAATTTGGCAAGAAACTTGTGCACGTTGACAGGTAACGTGACAGGTATCTGGGAGGGTAACGTCAACCGAAGAAAGTTTTGCATCAAAAACCTGGTGAAATAGTCTGGCTTTGTTTTATGGTAGCTGTTAACACCTTTTATTTGCAATTGATGTATTTGAAATATACACGGGGGATTTAGCAGTTGTTGTTAGGTTATTAAATCACCATAATTTCTCTCGTCCATTCTGTAACATTCTAGTTGTTTAACGGCAACATGAGGCAAAGTTGATAGTTGATGTGGGAGTGATTGAACTCACACTATGTTAACTAAGTGTATTATGGTAGCATGCTACCTAATCAAACATCAAATCAAGGATGACCATTTGTCCGAATCTGATGCCCACAGGTGGATGCATTATTTTCATCCACTTTGCCTAAATATGAAAAAGATGAATTCAGGTTACAAATCTCCGTTTAAAAGTAATTTATGTATAAATAGTGAGAGTACAAAACCTCATGTCCATTTATAGTAAGAGTAACACCTTACCACTATCAAAATGTTAGTGATGTTTCACTTCGATTTAAGACAGAACTAACTAATGTTTACCCCTAACAGGATGTGGCTCCTGAAAATAAAGAAAAACAAAACAACAGTCATTGAAGCATTCATATCTTATCTAATTAATATGGGATGAACTACCTGTGAAGTACAACTTCAACAACATTAGCCATTTCATACATCTAGTTTTATCAGCAGTACGTAAAAAGTCCTCTTCATATACTGCACCATATATATCAATCAATCAATCAATCATATATATAAGTACTTATATATATTTATATGTGTATATATATATACATATTTAGAAATTTATATATACATATATGTGTATATATATGTAAATATATGTGTATGTATGTATGTATGTATGTATGTATATATATATTATATATATAAATACACACACACACACATATATAGTATATATATATAATATATATATATATATATATATATATATGATTGATTGATATATATGGTGCAGTGTATGAAGAGACTTTATGTACTGCTGATAAAACTGTAGGTGTATGAAATGGGTAATGCTGTTGAAGTACTTCACAGGTAGTTCATCCCATATAACGCAGATAAGATAGGAATGCGTCAGTGACTTGTTTTGTTTTTGTTTATTTGCAGGAGCCACATATGTATATACATATGTATATATAAATTTATTTGTGTATACATATATATACATATATATACACATATATATTTACAAATATATATATATATATATATATATATATATGTTATATGTATATATATATATATATATATATATATATAATGATACATATACACATGTGCTACCGTCTAAGGATGTCAGGCAGTAAAGTAGCTGATCGAGGCCACGGCCTACCCCAACGCAAAATCAAAGTCCTTCAAAGAAGGCATCGTGCTTACCCCATATGAAAAATGGGAAAAAGCACGTTAAACGAAGAAGAAGAATATATATACTTGTGTGTGTCTGTAAAGTAAGAATTACAAAAGCCCATTAACAAGATATTAAAACTGACAATGAGAAAAGAATTCACGGCTGATACCAAGACGCTTCAAAATCCAAATACTTTATTTACACACACACAAAAAAAGAATACTGTCAACGTTCACTTTTCGGTAAATAGAGATAGCTGCATTTTCTATAACCCACAAGAAAAAATGTCCGATAATCTTTTTACCTGAATTTTCCTTCGCGTAAACATTCCCTAACAGTATTCCGGATAATTTGATGGACATTTTGCATGGCACCTAAAATGTTCAGTTTCGCTGGGCTTAACCACAAGGAACAGAGAATGAGTGTATATATATATATATATATATATATATATATATATATATATATATGTGTGTGTGGGTATATGTATGTATGTATGTATGTATGTATGTATGTACGTATGTATGTAGTATATATATATATATATTTAATGTATACCTATATGAATATATAGGTATACACACACACACACACACACACACACACATATATATATATATATATATATATATATATATATATATATATATATATATATATATATTATATATTCAGCTGGTCCCCTGGTATAGTGGTTAGTGTCATGACATGCCTCTCAGATGTCGTGGATTTGCGTCTCCTTTAGAACGATGAAAAACCACTGGCTTTGTATCATGATCAGTTACAGCTGCAGTGTGAGGTCTGCAGTGGGAGGTTAAAACCAACATTCTTAGAAAGCTTGAATTTCAAGCCAATGGCCCTTGTGTGCTTGTACAGTAAGTTCCAAAAGTGAAGCTACAAATTTCAGAGGATTTTGTTCGAAATTCACTAACTGGCAACTACAACACGTAGCTGAAAAACTTGTTTTTTTTTTTACACTGAAAGCTCCATCAAGCAAAATAAAGCTAACATATAATGCACAAATATCAAATCTATGATATTTATAACAATAATAAGAAAAAAAATTACGGTAATAGTAATTATTTCAAAGTACAGTAATTACTTCAAACTACAGAAACGAAAAAAATTGAAATTTTCGTTCAACATAGGATTACCAACATTACCGTTGTATATTTCGAGCAATGTGGAAACAAATATTTAATATTATAGTGTATTATCAATTATTTTAGCGGAGCTGCATAAAACCATGCAAGTATCAATAGAATATAAGGAAAACCTCGTTACATTACATAAATCAATCATGAATGCACCTTGATTCAATAGAGAAGTTGGGTGTGGTTGGTGGTTCTGATTTTAGCTTTTAGACCTGACCTTCGACTCTACTTCAGCTTTGGCTTCGGTTTCGACCCACGACACAAACGTAACATTATCTACCCAACCCATCGCCAGCCAGTAATATTGAATAAACAGGTAAATCAGTTCCCTCCATTACGTTTGCAATAACTGACAGAAAGTAACCACTATTGAAAGGGTAAACTTGATTGCAAACAGGTTTTCCGTTACAAATACAGAACCGTTACAAATACAGAGGGCTTCTCCAAATAATAAAAGTGTTCCCAAATCATTCAAGTCTAAGATCCACCAAGGCTGACCGAAAACAACTGAAAATTCATCTATCTGACTTCCTCACTTCCTCTGCCTTGGCTTAGGCCTAGACTTCCTCACTTCCTGACTTGACTTTTCATGTAGACTTCACTTCCCCGGACTTGACTTAAGCCTAGACTTCCTTACTTCCCTGGTCTTGGCTTAGGTCTAGACTTCCTCACATTCCTTGCCTTGGCTTAGGCCTAGACTCTGTCATTTCCCCTGACTTGGCTTAAGCCCAGACTTCCTCACTCTGACTTGACTAGGCCTAGACTTCCTCACTTTCCTGACTTGACTTAGGTCTAGACTTCACTTCCCTGACTAACTTAGGCCTAGACTTCCTCATTTCCCTGACTTGATAATGACACCTAATTAATGGAAAATCATGTTTACAACCATCTAGATATCCAAACAACTCAATTTATTAAATAACAAGCTTGGAAAAAATATAAGCCTTTTTGATTTTTGAAATAGGCCTAACCATCTAGCCATGCTAAACGCGCATATAACTTGGATTTCGTTTTTTTTTTTTTTTCTACACCAACTTGTGTCTTATTTATATTTCATTCAATCAGATGCTAAACTTCTTTGTGCTTTATCAAAAGAAATCATAATAACTTTCGATATGACGCTGTAAAAGTAGAAAGTTAATTTACAAAACACATTAAGCCAATGATTATGCACTCGGTTCCTGCTGCCAGTCAATGGTGAACACTTGATATCACACATGGAGAGCCGCAGATGTTTCTACGGGGAAATTATTTTTTTTTGGGGGGGGGAATTTTTTCTTTTCTTTTAATAAACAATTATTGAACTAACATTGATCATTCACTGGGGAAATACCATCTGTGGTTCTACAGTTAATCACTGATACTTTTTATCAGATAAAGAGAATGACAATAATTGGAATAAAATATACTAACTGGCAACCCCACAAGTTTCTAAAGAAGTACGATCAATTTTGAAATTTGTAGCTTCACTTTTGGAACTTACTGTACCATGCAAATAGGTTTCAGCTACTGAAATCATAATAATAATAATAATAATAATAATAATAATAATAATAATAATAATAATAATAATAATAATAATATCTATATGCATATGTATACATATACATATACATTATATATATACAGGTATATATACATATATATATATATATATATATATATATATATATATATATATATATATATATATATATACACACAGACATACTGCAGGTATAATAACGGTCGGGGAGGGCAGAGTAACAAGAGACTTAATACCATTATCTAGAACACAACCATCATTTAATCATTATCTAGCATGAAATTTACTTACTCAGAGTACCTGATGCTTTGTCATGATGTTTAGACTTAACAAATCTTTCAAGAATGTATGATATCTACATAACGTTCTAATAATTTTATACACCACTGTGCATGTTTACAATCTTTTTAGCATCTGTCATACAGTTGCTTTGATTGTCTTCTTGAAAATGAACGGTTACTGCAGAGTTAATCTATGCAAATCTTACATTTCCGGTTAAACTCTCTTGAGTTTGACCATCATAGACTTTGTCATATGATTTACTTAGGTCTTAATATATTCTTCCTTTGGTAGCGTCGGGAGAGTTCTTGAGTGATTTTTGTTCATCGCAATATTTCTCTTAAATATCACATTAACACTAAAGATTTAAAAGAAATAAGATATGTTTTCTGTGATGACCACAAATATGATGTCTAAAGGGAAATACTGATTCTGCATGCCATGCTCATATTAACAGAAGGGAGAAGAATCAATATATATTTTTACGACCAAAACTTGACTGAAGTAGAGAAAACTTCCGTCATTCTATAATTATTGAACAGTGAAAGATGAGCTCTGCAACTGTGTCTGAGAGAGAGAGAGAGAGAGAGAGAGAGAGAGAGAGAGAGAGAGAGAGAGAGGGTAAAGGAAATTGCTTCCCAAACCCAATTCACACACATCGAACCTCATAAAGCAAAATTATGATCCAATTCTCTTGAACCCCCTCCACCCCCCAAAAAAAGTTGAAGAAACGTGTGGTTCATAAATCACCCTGAGTCACATGCACGCAAGCAGTATGAAGATTTAATGAGAGTAACAAGCCATTATCGCTTACACTAATAGCAACATTAAATCACCTGGGAGTAGGACAGAGAAGAGAATGGCTGAATTAACGTCTTTTGACTCCATGTCATTTCATGCAACGCTTCTCAAGGAATTTTCAGCTCATTTCACTCTCATAAAAAATTCTTAGCTTGTTTTAAACATCTCTCTCTCTCTCTCTCTCTCTCTCTCTCTTTGGAGACCTTATATTTGAACAACCAGAGTATACCAAATTTTGTGAGTGGGAGCGTGGTATAACTTGTTTTTAACAGTCTCTCTCTCTCTCTCTGAAGACCTTATATTTGAACAGAGTACACCAAATTTTGTAAGTGGTAAGGTAGTATAAATTGTTTTAAACAGTCCTCTCTCTCTTGGGAAACCATGTATTTGAACAATCAGTGTACCATATTCTGTGAGTGAAAAGGTAGTATAACTTCTTATTAAAAGCCCTCCCCCCAACCCACTCTCTCTCTCTCTCTCTCTCTCTCTCTCTCTCGGAAGACCTTACATTTGAACAACCAGAGAATACCATATTTTGTGAGTGGAAGGTGGTATGGCTTGTTTGTAACAGCCTCTCTTCTCTCTTCAAAAACTCCACATTTGAATAATCAGTTTATACCAAATTTGTGGAGTGGGAAGGTGGTAAAGCCTCCTTTGCATAAGATGAAGAATTGACAGTGAATTTTGTTGTTTTTCACTGAAGCCATTCTTTATAAGGAACAACTTATTGATGAAAAAATCTGCCTTATTTTGAATTAGATGATTAACGTAATGAGGAGGAAGACTGGAGCTATTTTAGGTTCGATGATTTCGACGAAAATAGTTTTTTTCCTTTTTCGTGGCTATCATTTACTGATATGTATTTAACTCCCTCTTGTTTATTTCGGAGAAACGTGGTATGAATGTTTGTATACATGCATCAGTATATACATGCATCAGTACTTACCATTTGCTCAAAAAAACGTCAACGCATACACGCAAGCACGATAGTGGGCAACAAAACACAAATAAATAATTTATATATATATATATATATATATATATATATATATATATACACACACACACACACACATATATATATATATATATATATATATATATATATATATATAAATATATGTATATATGATTATTATATATATATATATATATATATATATATATATATATATATATAATGTATGTATGTATATATAAATGATATATATATATATATATATATGTATATATACATATATATATACATATTATACATACATGTATATATATATACATATATATACGCATACACACATACTCCTTTAACATTCCGCTGAGCATCAGCCACCAACATCATGATAACTTTCGACTAATTTGGAGCAAGGAAAAAATGGAGAAATTAAAACATTACGATTTTTTGCTTTGCCACTGAACTTTTCCCTTCCCACTGGACTCTCTCTAATGAGGTCATTTCAACTTCTTACACTCATTGCAATTTACGATAATGGCGCTAATTCTTACCCCGCCCAAAGGCATCCCACTGGACAACTGGGCAGAGATACTTACTCAATATATAATTCACGTGTTATTATTATTATTATTATTATTATTATTATTATTATTATTATTATTACTATACAGAAGATGAAACCTAGTCCCATTGAGAAAGCCCAAAGGGGCTACTGACTTGAAATTCAAGCTTCCAAAGAATATAGCGTTCATTTGAAAGAAGTAGCCTAATATACCGTCTTAGGAAATACAGAAAGAAGAGGTCAGTTATTAAAAAAGAAAATAAATTAACAAATACATAAATAAACAGATAAGAATATAAGTAAACTGTAAATTACAAGGTGAATTGTTTTAGGGTAGTAATGCATTGCCTCTTCGACTGAACTTTTGAGGTGCCAATTGCACAACATCCTCTGAAGGGAGACTGTTCCACAATCAAACGGCGTGAGGAGTAAAGGACTTCTGAAACTGAGAAGTTCGACAGCGAGGCACATTTACTGCATACTGGTGCTACTATTCAGCAAATATAGTCGCTCTCGGCGAGAAAAGAGGATCAGGGATCGATTGTGAATGTGAAAGATCTCTGTACATACGTACATGTCTGCGTGTTTACCAGGTGCGCATGCACACATACATAAACGCAATTTCATATATACACATATAATTCTAGTAAACATAGAGGGGTGTCAACCTTCTGGTTCTTAATGAGTCTTTCGGGATGAGGTTCCTAACCCAGTAACCTAATGGCTGCATCCCATTACAGTCAAATATATACATGTGCTTAGATCAACAAAGCTCAGTGGGAATTAACGACCCGTGCTCATATCGGTCAGCCACGGTTTAGGATTCGAATCCAGAATTTATCGCTGGTGCAATTGTTCTTATTTATATAAGAATTGTCAATATATTTATTATCCTTCTGCGCACTTAACGTAAACCACATCATCACTGGATCGAGGTACTGACCTGTCCAAGCTTTATACTAATTCATTATCATTAAGAGCTCATTTTTCATCAGATATATAAAAAAACTTTTTAATAATAATTTTGTTTCACACTATTATTTACTTTATTAAAAGTTCAGGAGTTTCAGTTGGTGATGATTTTTCAAATTTTATCAGTCAGAGTTTTTACGAATACATTAACTTCTTTAGCTAGCGTATTTTTGGCATCGATGACCAACGATGATGTTACGACCGTTAATAATATCATATCGACAACTCGGATCTTCTTCCTAATTTTTAAGATAAGCCAATTTGAAGATGACATGAGAGCCTCACTGCGTTGTTTGCTGAAGCAAACATATCACACTCTTCCCATTTACCTCAGCGGTAAATAAAACGCATTTGAAACTGCAGGATGAAATGGGGCCATGAAGAATTAGGCAAGCAGAATGGAATTAATATATTTAGTAAACAATAGGTGTTCAAGAAATGTAAAGAGGCATTCAAGAGGGACTATGTAAATATGCATACGAGAGAGAGAGAGAGAGAGAGAGAGAGAGAGAGAGAGAGAGAGACGGGGGGGGCTTTAATTGTGAACGGCAGTCAGCATGTGCTTGTTGATCGAGATAAAGATTTGAGCTTTCTAAGTTCAAGCTCTATTTCCCGAATGAAACTAAGTTTATTTCAAATCAATTATTTCAGAAAAACCAACCAGAGTAACTTTGATACAAAAACAGTTATAATATAAATTATACTAACAACGAGAACTGATTGAAGACTTAGGAACCGAAATCACGTAAGAAGACGGCTAAAGCAAATCAAGTATTCAGGGTTCCCTACATTAGCAGTTGGGCCTCAGCTGCACTGCTTCCTCTCCTTTACTTCTCATCTGTTCACCAAGTTGTCTTTTCATAATGCTGTCCAACTGCCTTAACTTTGTTTAGATCAGAATGTTACCTAACATTTCAGCAAAAATCCACCGAGCAGGACCACAGGAACCTAGGAACGTGCTTTTACTTTAATAATAATAATAATAATAATAATAATAATAATAATAATAATAATAATAATAATCCGAAACACTTCCATCATTCGGCGCTTTAAGAAAAGACAAGAAAAACAGAGAGCTTTTGGTGCCTAACAAAATCTGCTACGCCCAGGGAAAAACAACAGGCACGTGTAATGGTTTCCAACGGAGCATTAAACTCGAGAAGAACGGAAAGGCTTCTCTCTCGGAGGACAATTAAAGATAAATATAAGACATATAAAAAAGATCATCCTGTAAACTCATGCTTTACAGGATGAGCTAAGGCTTCCAACTGAACGTAAAACGTATTAAACTCTCAGAATCTTAAGCTTGTTCACAATATATGAAGAAACTTTTCAAGAGGAATTTTCTCTGTCTTTTTACATGCCTAATTTGTATATTTCCATATATATACATAAATAAATATAAACATACATATATATATATGTATTATGCATACATACATATACATACAAGTACTGTGTACACGCACACACATGTTGGTATGTATGTGTATGTGTATATATATATATATATATATATATATATATATATATATATATATATATATATATACATACACATGTATGTATATATATACGTATGTATGTATAACTGAATCACGAAAATATGGAACGTGATGAATATATAAATAAAGATAAAATCCACGAAGGAAAGGAACATTGGAGTGCTGCTTTGACACTAGGTCCTTTGACTTAGCAGTTGCTAAGTAAAGGACCTAGTGTCGAAAGGCGCCTCCTGCAGCACTCGTGTTTCCGTTTCCTTCAATGGATTTTATCTTTATTTATATACGTATGTATGTATATATATACAGTATATGTATGTTTATATATATATACATACACGTGTTTGTATATATATATATACATATACGTATATATATATATCATATATTATATATATACACTATATATATGTCATCTATCTGTGTATATTTATATATATATATAAACAAGACTATTATAATCATGCTTTCATAGTAATTTCTCTTATCCTTAAACATCGTCTATCAATATAAAAGGAAAAAGGGACTTCTTTCGCCTATAATGTTAGTTTAGTCTTACTCAAATACGTAAGAAGCTTTGGTAAGGCGTATTTTCCACTCCTTTCACGTAAAGAACTACGTAATAAGACCAGGGCCTGAAGGAAGTAGGACCTAATTCCACTGAGGCTGTATGCTTTCGCACTCCTATCCATCATGATGGTTACTAAGTATTAGTTAACAGCTTGGCTGTTCTACACTTCGCCTGTATAGTCGTGGAAATGATTTATCAACAAACCTACTGCTCTTCTAGGGTACTGTAAACATTGCTCTCCAAATCCATTTGAGTTTCTAAAACTGAGAACAAGGCAAAATGTCTGGTCATTCGAAAACTGAGAAAAGAAAACAAGTTTGTTCATTCACAACGTTACTATTTTTCGAGTGCGCTTTATCTACATCGGCCACGCACAGCCATAGTGATAAAATGCCCAATAGGAGAAATACCCAACGCTTATCACTTGGGTCTCCCATTCTATGTAAGAGGTGAGCAAAATATAGTGAGTGCTGCTGAGGTGGCCTTTGACACAAGACTGGAAGACCATTCACTCTAATTAACTCCCTGGAATTACATGTGTGTGTGTGTGTGTGTGTGTGTGTGTGTGTGTGTGTGTGTGAGAGAGAGAGAGAGGAGAGAGAGAGAGAGAGAGAGAGAGAGAGAGAGAGAGAGAGGAGAGGAGAGAGAGTAACTATTAAAACAAAAAAGAAATTTAGTAAGCATCCAAAGTTTAAATAAAGGAAAACTTGAAAAATTGTAATAAGCATGTGACAAAAAATAAATGCATAAATAGCACGAATAAGGTAATCATTTCTTTGAAAAGAGAGATTTCAATGTTGCTGTTCCAATAAAATATACTCATCACGACAGAAAAATCAGAGAGAGAGAGAGAGAGAGAGAGAGAGAGAGAGAGAGAGAGAGAGAGAGAGAGAGAGAGAGAGAGAGAGAGGCGACACGGAAGCTGGTGGGAGGAAATTATCTTTAATGCAGATTCCGATAACAAGAGGAAATATACTCGTACATCTTTTGTGATGACATAGACAGAGGTTAAAAGGTCATTTACCTAGTCTTACCTTCTATCGGCGTTTCTCATTTGCTCCACATATGGCGGTGGAATACGGAATTCGTCTTACTTTGTTTGTAATGATAACACAATAATATGAGTGAAAATAACAGTGTCGCCATAAAATCTGGAACACAATAATAATAATAATACACACACAATACACACAATACTAACACATATTGGTTATATTTTTTTTGGTATATCACTGTCATCCTTATTCGACTGGTATTTTTATAGTGTGGGGTTCCGTTGCATCCTGCTCTTAGAGTCCATCACTTTTCTCACTATGTGCCCCGTTTCTACCAGCACGCCTTCTGCATCAGTCCTGGAGCTACTGGATTCTAGTTTACGTTCCTCAGGATCTTGGATCGTGCTAGTAACCTTTATGGATTATGGGTACACTCCACTGGCATATCCCATATCCTTCTTATTTCTATTTTCAGGTCTTGATACTTGTCAATTTTTTCTCTTTCTCATTTACTCTGGTGTCCCATGGTATTGCGACATCAATGAGTGATACTTTCTTCTTGATTTTGTCAATCAGCGCCAAGTCTGGTCTGTTGGTACGTATCACCCTATCTGTTCTGATACCATAGTCCCAGAGGATCTTTGCCGGATCGTTTTCTATCACTCAATCAGGTTGATGTTCGTACCACTTATTGCTGCAAGCTAGCTGGTGTTTCTTGCACAGGCTCCAGTGGAAGGCTTTTGCTACTGAATCATACCTCTTTTTGTACTGGTTCTGTGCAAGCGCCGGACATTCGCTTGCTATGTGGTTTACGGTCTGGTCTTTCATGTTGCACTTCCTGCATATGGGTGAGATGTTATTATTATTATTATTATTATTATTATTATTATTATTATTATTATTATTATTATTATTAAGGAGCTTTCTTTTTACTTTGCTTCACTTGTACCTCGTCGATACAACACATATGCATTCATTCTTGGTCCTCGGCAGGGGTAAAACCCAGAAATTTCCTCTAACTATGAAGGCGAGAAGAGACTTAGATGCCATGAAACTTTAATAATTTGTGAAATATACCAACGACCATTACTGATGCTGCCAAAAAATGATTGTATAAGCAACCAATGAGGTACTTTCACTTGGGACATTTACTGCCATTTTTCAGAAGCTAAACAGAGTAAAAATCACTTGTTTGTTTGTAATCATACCATCACAAGGATGATCTATTCGACGACCTTCCAAGGACGTGGTCATGGATCATTTTCAAGGTCATTTCCTCCAAAATTTATGAGTTTTGTCATTTATCACTAATATTTAATCTAAAACCTGTATTGTTTATCTGGAATCTGAAATTAAGCATCACTCGTAATCATATATTTCTTGCTTATGTGTGTTCAGCTTATTTTTAACAAGACCATAAAGACTTATTTTCAGGCATCGTAACTGGCCATCATGCTCCAGGTTATAATGCATACATCATTTTTCATTATTCAAAACTTCGTTATCTTTAATTTTTTTTTCATCGTTACCTAACCAACAGAAGCATTTATTCTTCTTTTTTGAAAATCACCTGAAAATTCAGGTGATTTCATTTTATAAAAAAAAATATTCAATAACTATGACATTCACTACGATAAAAAGCGCCATAACACTACACCTTACTGAGTCTTTAGAACTCATAGACCCATAAACAGGGACTTGATTAAACCTTCGTAATCCTATATTTGTTTAATCCTTTTTTGGAAAAAACGGAACTTCTTGGAAGTTGTTTCATTATGTACGAGGAAATAATTAAAATTCAGGGTAAAACTCGAGGTAACGTTTGTCAAGGCTGAATAAACAATAACTACAAAACATATATCCTGGTTTCTACTAGTGAATATGAAAAACGGTACTTTGATATTAAAGAATCGAAGAGAAAAAACTATCTCCAATCACAAATGATGACATCAGAAAAGATATAAAATAGAAAACCTTCTTAAGAGATCTGGTATAGTTCTTAAATTGACAATATTGCTCTTATTACCTGATGCGATTAACATTAATATAATATGCCATTTAGGTGTAAGCTGTTCACTAGAAAATTTCTTCTTAGAAAATTTATAGATGAAAAGCCATACAGTCGCTGGGTCATTATTTGCCAGTTTTTACAAAGTCAGATCCAACAGCATTCTCTTAAGTTCTCTGCCGACAGCTGATTAAAGTTTCGATAATGAGCATAAAGAGAAGCGTAAAACATGTCCAGATATCAAGAAGAACGATAATTACATCAGAAGTATATTTCACCAATTCAACAATTTTATTACAATGGTAAACAGTTTAAAGAAGAACGAATCAAAATGTGGTGTACTTTCTACACAGATCAAACTTCTGCTATCAGAATGACAAACAACCAGATTCCACGCATATATATACAGTATATATATATATATATATATATATATATATATATATATATATATATATATATATATATATATATATATATATATATATATATATAAGGAATCCACAGGAAAGACAGGCAGAAGTTCTGCCAAGCGCTTTCACGTTTATTGACGCATGCGTCAATAAACGTGAAAGCGCTTGGTACTAACTCTGCCTGTCTTTTTCCAGTGGATTCGCTTATACACCGAAGTCACGTGCATCTACTGTGATTTTTTAAGCATATATATATATATATATATATATATATATATATATATATTACTAAAGGACCTTTCAAACTGGATGGTATCTAATGGAGTATTTATTTAGAAAAGTTATAAACTCTCTTGACAGACAGTCCACATTATCAAGTATGCATACTTGATAATGTGGATTGTTTTTCCAAGAAAGTTTGTAACTTTTTCTGAATAAATACTCCATTAGATATCATCCAGTTCAATGAGGTCCTTAGTAATCTGACTATTGCACAGAACAACAGTGAATGTGATAAAATTATATATATATATATATATATATATATATATATATATATATATATATATATATATATATATATATATATATATATATATATATATATATATATATATATATATATATATATATATATATATATATATATATATATATATATATATATATATATATATATATACACACACACACATATATATACATATATATATGTATATATATAATATATACATATATATATACATATGTGTGTGTGTGTTAGCGTCAAATTAAGAAAACAACTGATTCATTTTAAACACTTAGTATCTCTCCTCAATATACTATGAGAGTTCATTACCAGCATAGTATGTTTATGATCTTGTTTTATATTTTTCTTGACATCTAAAATATAATTAGCTTCCTTATTTGTTAAAGGGACGGGGTTTTTTCACATCACTTCATTATACCAACAACGCTATTCAACTCGACTGGAGACAGAAGCAAGGAATACAGAGAGAGAGAGAGAAAGAGAGAGAGAGAGAGAGAGAGAGAGAGAGAGAGAGAGAATCACACTTGAGAATTTCGAATTTCACGTTTACTGTTCCTGTAACGTGGTTTGTTTTTTCTAACTTGTTATTAGAACATTTTTGAGAAACATCAATTCACGTTTTTCCTATGTATATGATGTTATAATAAAAGCAGCTATCTTAAGAGAGAGAGAGAGAGAGAGAGAGAGAGAGAGAGAGAGAGAGAGAGAGAGAGAGAGAGAGAGACCTTCGATGCTCTTTATTTTAGCAAACATCGTAGAAAGGCTTCTTTCCATCAATCAGGCGCGCCATTTCCTCCCCAATTTCCCATCAAAGAACATCAAGAATGACGAAGCAAACGAATCCTTCCGTCTCATAAAAATAATGATGTATGAATGTCATAATGACACTCGGCCATCACTTCTTACTCAGTTCTGCTTGGCATGCAGTTACCAGTGAGAAGTAAAGGCAAGGATGTATGTTATTACTTCCTTGTATACCGTTCGTTTGCGTCTCCCTTCCGTCAATGAAGGATGCTCTCCAAAAATGCCCGTTTTATGTTACCCTGTCTTTCTGTGCTCTGTCTATCTGTTTCTCAGTCATCTTGCTACCTTGTATCTCCATGAATTGAAATGACAATTAAGTGAAAATTAAAATTAATTGAAAATGACAATGAAGAAAAAAAACGAATATCGTTCATTTACAGGAAAAAATAGTACCATAAATATAGGGGCATAAAGAAAAGGTATAATTAAATCATACTGAAAAGCTAAATCATATGAAGCTTTACTATTAACAGCTGTTCGTGCTGCTTGCATGTTAATACAATTTATTCATCTTAACTGTCTAACATTAGCCCGCCCCCCACCTCTTTTTTTTAAAGAATGGTATAACTGTTTCAGTTGTCATACATGAATCAATAAATGATGACGTCTAGTTCTTTTCATTTTGTTTAGTTACGTCACAAAAAAAAATATGTATCTACAATTACACAAACATGCCGAACATACTGTTCACCCCTTTTAGTCTGATCCTATCATGTCAGAAAAATAATAAAAGGACATCTATGGGTTGCAGTCAAAGATAGAGGTATTGAAATATGTCATACATACAAATACACAACAGCAAAAGAGTGACATAACATGAACCTGAAACTCATAACAATAAAAACTGAAATCAACTTAACGACTCGGACGTAACAGCCATAACAGTAACGCTCAGGAGAGCATTGGGTTTCAGTGGGGGTCGACCGAATTATTGGACAAAAGGTCACGGATATGTCGACGTTGATGAGAGGGAAATAATGCAATTCATTAGAGAGCTAATTCAATTACACAGGTCCCGGGGCCATTTTATAATAATATGCATGCAACATATGCCTCGCCCCTATTAATGAAGATGTAATTTCTGTAATGATATTCATATATTTTCGTATTTCATATGCATTATTTATGAGACCTAGTATGCTTGTCCATAAATTTTATACCCATGTGAATGTAAACAAAAGTATGAACACCCACAAAAGCAACAATTCATACTGGCCGAGTCATTACGTATATGCGTTTATGTATCCATATCTTTCAATGAATCCATGCGTATCAAGTGGGGCACATGCATATGTGTTCCTGTATCCGTACTATCACAAACTATCATGAATATTAAGTAGGTCATATGTAAATACGTTCAGGTTTCCACAGCAATATATATCTACATCACATTTTCATTTATCTCATAATTTTGACTCCCTAACGCGAAATCTGACAAGGGCATATATGATTTTATGTACTTAATAACAAAAAAATTAATGAAACAAAACAAATTAAAAAACACAGTTGAATTCGACATGCAAATCACCAGACACTCTAAAAGAAAGAAAAAATGAGTGATAAAAATCTATCAGCCACCAAAATAATAATAATAATAATAATAATAATAATAATAATAATAATAATAATAATAATAATAATAATAATAATAACAACTAGAAATCTCGTTCCATATCATGAAGACTGTCAATAACCTTCACCGTGTACAATAGGGAAACTTCAATATGCTCCCGTTATATAATTTTCTGGGGTAGAAAATGCGGTATAAAAACATTTATGAAGAGCTTTATGCAAACATACTGCAGCCCCGTTAGATAACTAATAAAGAATAATGTGAACCAAAATAAAGGCATTTGCGCAAAAGCAGGAAGATAAAACATGACAATAAATATCTTAAGAAGGGTAAGTAAAACACATAACTGATACTTAAATACTGAAATCGTAAAAAGAAAGAGATTTAAGAATACCCTGCTGAGACACAAGAAATTTATAGGTTTTGGAAACTGACACCCAAATAGAGATAAACGTGATAATAGGATTAACCCTTCCTTTACTTGAATGATTCTGTACACAGACAATTATACTTATTATACCTTCACTATAATTTTCGAAAAGGTAATCTGGATCCCATTTGTCTGAATACCAAATAAATATACGAGTAAGACCGGTAAAAAATTTGAAAGACTTAAAATTAAATAATTTAACCAGTGGCAATACTGAAAAGGTTATGAAGAGGCAAAGATACAGACGATGAATACAGAGATAGAGTAAGAGACACACCTCTTATCTAAAGCACATAAAACCGCTGACAGCATGCAAAAAAAAAGAGAAAAAATTGTCGACTGCGCGAAATATGAAAGAATAAAAAAAATCACACATGAAAATTTTCTGAAAAATCGCAAGCAATTATGAAGAGGAAGAAGAAGACAGATGAAAAAAAAGGTCAGTATGAGGAAAATTTCTCATTGGCAACGCTCAACAGAGAGGAAAACTTCACGGCACATCACTCCCACCTGTATTCAGAAACACCTGTTCGTCTTCTTGTACCCCAAGGGAGAGTACGATTTATTTCCGAATAACATGCATCTAATGCTCTTACCAAATCAACGCTGAGACGCATACCGAATCTCTCTAGGGATAAAATATCTTATAAACGATCGATAATCCATTAAAAAATTGCTTAAGAAATACGAAAAATGCCGGTATTAACAGAGAGGGTCGAGATTTCAAAATCGCCCGGCCCCTTGAGACACCGCGTACTACACTGAAGCTAAGACCAAGGTACTTTACGGGTCAGCAGTGATAGAGACTGGCCTGGCCTGAATTGACAGCAACCTAAACAACAGTTCATTACCCGTGGATTATAATGTTACACAAATATATGAATACAATTTTATAGCTTAATGATAAATAATATTACCAAGACCAGAAAGAACATTCTTTATTATACGAGCTTTCGAGGTGTAAAACCTCATCATTAGGATGAAAAAACGACAAGGATGAGAATCAATGAAATTACAATAAAATGAATTGTCATAATAAATCATCAGCAAAAATACTAACCAAATATTTAAATATTTAAAACGAACAGTAAATACAAACTAAAAGGGTGGGACGCAAAATAAAAAAAAATTAAAAACGAACACAAACATAGAAATATGAAATTAAAAATAAGGTGAAATGTAAACAAACTACCACTCTCAAAGTAAAATATTTAACGACCCAATTGCGTACCTACTATGAAATTACACGATAGCTAGTTGAATACCAGACGAGTTGTTGTTCAATTCCGGTTTCATCCTTTTAATAACCAGCGACTCTGAAATCAGGAGGTCCAGTCTATTTGAACAATAGGACAGTACCTCAAAATCCAGGTCAGTGAAAGGATGGTCCTGTGCTAAACTGTGTTCCCTAATGGCAGAAAAGGGTGGTTGGAAAGAGGAAACCTATTTGTAATAGAAAGACCCTCTGTGTTCCAAAATTCTGTGTCTGAGCCAGCAGGAACTGGATCCCACGTATCGCAGACCACACTGCGAACAAGTAAACGACACAGGAATTAAGGCCCACAGGCAGAGTAGGCTTCTCCCTCAAAAGTGATCTTGTAGTAAATGGATTACTGAAAACAAACCGGAAACTAATTTGAGGGAAACAATGCTTAAGTTTTTCTTGTAACTAAGACCAAGGTAAGGCAATTTAATGTAGTTTACATCTTTATTAGCAGTACGGTACACCGGTCTGGGACAAAACTTTTCATTTTAAAAATTTTTCAGAACTTTGTAAAATACAAAAATGGATATGAGTTTTCAGAAAAATAATTCTGGAGGAAGGCCATATCTTGATGAAATAAATTAAAATCACAACAAACACTGTAGGCTCTATTTATCAAAGTGTGTATTGAATTCATCTTTTACAACTTTGGTGAAAAACTGTGGTAATTCAAACCCAAGCCAGTAAAAGTACTTTTCCTATAAACAGAGGTCTCAAATTTGCCACTATTTCTGTAGCCTGTACATCTAAAAATGACAGCTTATTATCTTGTTCTGTCTCACAAGTAAAGAAATGTTAGAGTGACGAAATTAAAATATTCAAAAAACAAATCAACATGTGATAATTCCTTAAACACAAAGAAAGTATCGTCTACATACCTACGATAATACAAGGGTTTGAAGCACTAGGGCATTTAGACATCAAATCCTTCTACAATAACCCATGAAGCAATCCGCATATACAGGTCCAAGAGGAATTTCCATAGCTACCCCATCTATTTGATTATATAATTTGCAAATCAAAGTACAAATACCATCATGTTTGCTAAATGTAATCATTTTTGCATGTCTATTTTATTAAGTCCAAACATTGATAAGTGGTTTTCACATATATTATTAAGAATAATGTCGGTTGTTTCTGATTTTAACTTATTTCATCAAGATATGGTCTTCCTCCAGAATTATTTTTCTGAAAACCCGTATCCCATTTTTGCATTTTACAAAGTTCTGAAAAAATTTTTAAATGAAAGTTTTGTCCCAGACCAGTGTACAGTACTGCTAATAAAGATATAAAGTACATTAAATTGCCCGTAAATTTTTGTAGTTCCAACTCAAACACTAAAGTAATTATGTATTTTCATGTGTGTTTTAATGTGTTCTGAATGGTTATAGAAAGTAATACATTGGAGGAAATGAGTTGTTTTGAGTTACTAGCCCTATACACCCCTACTACATCCAACAAGGTTAGGGACCCTTTGGGAATGGGGTTCTGGGTGGGAGTAAATCACCATGGACACAAAACAGCATTTGAATAAATGAATAAAATGGGGTAAATCATAGCATACCTGGAGCCATGGTCAGGCAACGTGGCTAGTGTAATGTAGCCTAACATCCCTTAACCCGCGAGGGAGTGGCGGGCGTGCCCGCGCCTTATCACGCGTTATAAAGGATTCTTGGCAGGCGTATATACTGGCAAGAGGTAATGTTGCACTGTGCGCACTAGCCACAGGGGGTTACAGAAGGTAAATCATGTTACAATATTATTTTAAAACAATTATAAATTTACCTTATTTGGATGGACACAAACGTTTTGATGGGTTATATCAGAACAAGATAGTTGTGGCTCATCTACGAATGTCATCGTCGTCGTCATCAGAAAATATTCCCTAGGTGGTGATGGTGGCTGAGTGTCATAAAGGTGGATATAATTTGCCTTCAAGTAAAAATTGGTGTAAAGCTGAACTGTACTGCTGCAATTAACTGCTCATGTTGTCTTTAAAAAATCAATGCATTGTTTTCATTTTCAAAATCGTGAATTAAGCGAAAATAATCAAAGTTACAAGATGAACACAGACTGGACATAGTAAAAATGTCAACACCTGTAAGATTTTCACCAGGTCACGTGACTCTAGTCAACGTAACTACCCACAATGCAATTTAAGGGGAAAAAAATTTGCATCAGAACCACAATGCAGTTCTAAGTAAAAAACAAATTCGCATCAGAGCACAAACTGTGTCCGTGTTAAAAGTAAACAAAACACTTGAAATTTTTTCGAGGATATAGGTTTATGCCATTCATATCTCGAATATGGTGAATTTCCCCGAAAAGTGTTCAGAGACAAAGTTTAATTATTTTTATGCAAAATGCATCTATAATACTATAATTATTATAGAATGAGTTGGAACTATTGTAAAATAATACCAAATTGCCTTACCTTGGTCACAGTAGCTATGGTCGAAAAAGTTACAAAAATACTTAGCATTGTTTCCCTCAAATTGGTTTCAGTTTGTTTTCAATAATCCATTTACTACAAGATCACTTTCGAGGAGAAGCCTACTCTGCCTGTGGGCCTTAATTCACTGTGTCGTTTTGCTTATTCTTGCTCGCAGTGTGGTCTGCGATACGTGGGATCAGTTCCTTTAGCTCAGACACAGAATTTTTGGAACACAAAGGTCTTTTTATTAGAACTAGGTTTTCCTCTTTCCAAACCACCCTTTTCTGCCATTAGGAACACAGTTTAGCTGAGACCATCCTTTCCTGACCTGGACTTTGAGGTACTGTCTTATTGTTCAAATAGACTGGACCTTCTGATTTCAAGTCGCTGGTTAATAAAGAATTAAACCGGAACTGAACAAACTCGTCTGGTATTCAATTAGCTATCGTGTAATTTCAAGTAGGTACACTATTGGGTCGTTAAATATTTTGCTTTGGAGGTAGTAGTTTGTTTACATTTTACCTTATTTTACTTTCATATTTTTATGTTTGTGTTTCGTTTTTAATTTTTTTGTTGCGTCTCACCCACTTTAGTTTGTATTTATTGTTAGTTTTATATATTTGGTTAGAAATATTTTGCTGATGATGTATTATGACAGTTCATTTATTGTAATTTCACTGATTCTCATCCTTGTACTTTCATCCTGACGATGGGTTTTATACCTCAGCTCACGTATAATAAAAATGTTCTTCTGGTCTTGCAATATTGATTTATCATTAAAGCTAAGATTTCCAAGTACCCGCCCAATCACCAAGACTACAATTTTATATATGTATATGTATATATATATATATATATATATATATATATATATATATATATATATATATATATATATATATATATATATATAGTTTTTCTGACTCATCAGGAGCGAACCAGGGTCTTTCAGGTGAGAGTCCGAAGTTCATCGATGTGAGTCAGGGTATATCTATGGCTGCACGTACTCATGTGTTCATTTCTGTCATATCTCACGGTGAAGAGGGTAAGTCGAATGAAATATTAGCATTTCGTTCGCTGCTGGGTCGGGAGACTGGGCAAAATTCGAAGGTATGTTGGGCGCTAGCCGCCTACCCGAGAAAACCTCAGGTACGTAGTATACTTACGTTCCAACTTCTTTTACGACTTGTGTGAATGAATTGCTAATGCCCCGGACTCTCACTTGACAGACCGGGGTTCGCTCTAATTAGAGTCAGAGAATTTATCTCTGTGAAACACGTTTCTCATTGGTACATTGCCATATATATATATATATATATATATATATATATATATATATATATATATATATATATATATATATATATATATATATATATATATATATATATAATAATATATATATATATATATATATATATATATATATATAATGTGTGTGTGTGTGTGGCAATATAACACCTACGAATACCTACCATTTAATGCTACGATGCATTAATTAATTTCAGGATGTTCTTGCAACACCTCGTCAACAGAATGTTACAGTTTCCGGTATAATATTTCAACTAATTGACAGCTTATCACCCGCCTGCCACCAGCGAACAGCGAAGAGATTATAATGAAAAATAATAATTTTTTTCTAAAATGTGCTCAACACAATCACAGCATGAAAAATTGAAGGACATTTGGGCTTAGTAAAATAAAAGTTAATATTCACACGCCCAGATTACTGTCGAAAGCTAATTCTAAAAAGTTTGGCCTATTTCATATAAAATAAAGAGTCACAAATATCACATGTATAATTATGTTTAAATCCCTGTAGATACATATAAGACAACGGAGGACGAATGAAACTATAAAACTGCTGGACAAAAATGAAACCAAACATGATATAAGATCGATTCCCTATTAAATGGCCTCCACATGTTTCTAAAACATAATATTAGTACTGAATATATATATATATATATATATATATATATATATATATATATATATATATATATATATATATAACATATATATATATATATATATATATATATATATATATATATACTATTTCGAGACACCTGACCTTTTAAATGATTCAATAGACGCCTCAGTGAATTTACGATT
Organism: Macrobrachium rosenbergii; assembly: GCF_040412425.1. Classification (NCBI taxonomy): domain Eukaryota; kingdom Metazoa; phylum Arthropoda; class Malacostraca; order Decapoda; family Palaemonidae; genus Macrobrachium; species Macrobrachium rosenbergii. Next base: position 48,422,783 of record NC_089752.1, on the reverse strand, counting down.
GATTTGTAATTTACCCCAGGGTGGTTTAGTGTGTTAACTAAAGATAATCGCTGGTTTAAAGGAACACTATAAAAAGATCTTGAGTGCATATACATATTTCAAGCGATTAAATATCAATATCATATCTATCCACCGATGTAACTGCGTATGAGAGAGAGAGAGAATACAAGTAAAATAAATTTGCTCTGACTTACCGCAAGACCTTGCACGACCTGCCCATGGAAGCAATCGGCCAGTATGCGAAGAGTCCTGTGAGTGGGCGTACTGCAGGATTTGGCGTACGCCTGTCTCCGGAGACGCCATCCCGACGTTTCCATTATGGCGTCGGATGACTGATAGCACCCTTTCAGATTCCGGAGTGTTGGATAGCGCTCCGGACGCCGTGGCAGTATTTCTTCCGTGTTCGGAATTGTCGACGACGACTACGAAGGAAGTCAAGGTGAAATTTCAGAGAGCGTATTTTCTTGCAGGAGGGCGTCTCCTGTTGCCTTGAGAATCAATACTTCTCTTCGCAGCTGTTTTTCCCAACAAGGAGGACGTGCACTAAATTAATAAGACCTTGCCGGCTTATTAGTTTTGTTTTCTTCACGCTGTCAGTAGTTTCCACAACTGATATTGCTGAGAAATGACAGTTCAAGTGATCTAATCAAATTGATGAAATCGTACCTCATATTCGAAAGATCGCAGCTTGCTCAAGAATCCATGCTGAGCTTTGCTTAGCTTCTCTTCTCTAATATGTGTTACTCCTAATGTCACCCGCAACACAAAACGTAGGTTCGATTTTGTCAATTCTTGTAAAATTCATATAGTGAGAAATCTTACTTCTACATTTCTAATCACTGTTGGTTAGTCTGTTTCATATTTGGCACCTTTCATTTCAATGAAATCACATCATCTATTAAAAAATCTTCAAATATATTCTTACAAACTTTATATTCTAGAAAAATATACCGCTGTAATTGAAAAAACGCGCCTGAAAACATGGATAATTCAAAAAATTAATTACAGAAAAAATCATTCCCTCCACAATGTCATCTACAAAAATTAAAAGAGTACAAAAAATAATAGTATTTACTGTACCCTTAAGTTAGGGGATATAACACACGTCATGCTTTTCCTTGAGAATATTGTAACAAAAGTATTGAACTTTCCTCTCAGATCAAAACAATGCTTTGCATTTCCCTAAAAAGAAACTATGGCATGCTCCTTAACTGAAGAAACACTAACCTTTTCTTTATCAACACTGAAAAAGTGGACCAACAGTGTCTACATTTGAAGCCTGATAGTAGCTAAGTAAGTTCAAAACAATTTTTTTTGTCGGAATGAGAAAAGCAAACGTTCCCAGCGTTATATGTCTTCATACACTCGCTGAGGGTCAAATCGACTGATCGAGTCGACATCAAGGTAATGTTACTAATTAAGCGATCGTTTCGACATCAGGTAAGATTACTTGTTAATGGACCCTTTGACATCCTTATTCAATTTCTTGAAAACCAGGCGCAGTTACGCTAAGACTGAGAGTATTTCCTTGCAGCGAATTTCGAACTGTCTCACTGAACGAGTACCAAGATGAATTTTGTCTCACTGAAGGACTGGAATGGATTTGGAGAAGCTGGAAACAGTGTAGGCGAACCGGAATTGAACATGTTCATGAAAATGAATACGTTGGAATGGAAAACGTATTCTTTTGCATCAATTACGGACGTGAAAGTCTTTCCTGTATGCGCCTGATGCTCCTTTTTCAAGACAAGGAACCTCATCTTCTCAACCTTCTTCTTCTGAGGATGCACTAACGTGGGCACAAGAAGGAAGTAATTTCATTTCCTTGGAATCCTAGAAAGGAGGCAGAAATTCTTGTAAGAAGGATCCCAAATGGCCCTTTCTTGGAGATCCATTTTCTTCCTTGCCTCCCTGCTCTCAACACCTGTAAAAAAGAAAATAAAAGGAAACGCTGAAAACAGAATAATATTAGGCGTGAAAATTTTGCACAATTGCTGCAAGGATCATAAATACCCGGAGAACAAAACTGATAAACATATCATACAACTAACAGGAAAACGGAAATGTTTAAAACCCCACAGATGATATCTCCTCGTAAATACTGAAAACATATATAGACACATATTTTACAGGAAATGAACTTTCTTACTATACTACCAATTCGTGTAACCCCTCTCTCTCTCTCTCTCTCTCTCTCTCTCTCTCTCCTCTCTCTCTCTCTCTCCTCTCTCTCTCTCTCTCTCTTGGTTTAACAGAGGCCTACTATGAATGAATTCTGATTTTAGCTTCCAGAATAACTTCGCCGTTTAGGCGTCAAATAGTGGGAATGAAGAAAGAAAATAATACCAACTCTGAGCACTTAATAAAAATACAGAAGCAATTTTTTCTCATCCGGATCTGAAGATTTATTGCTGTAATTAATTATGAACATCAAAGTTTAGCGTTCGTTTTCCCATAAACAAATCCATATTTGCTAAAGCTTTCCCAAATCTTTTAAAACAATTATTCTAAAATGGATTTCCTTGAAAACAAATCTTCTTAATCTCAAAACTTCAAGCGAAGTTGCAACACATTTGTACCCTAAAAGAATTCACCTTGTATTTTAATAATTTACCTCCATTTTTATTTATTTATTTATCAATTTGTTAATTTATTTGTCCTTTTCTAATTACTGATCTCTTCTTCCTGTATATCCTATTACACTGTTACTTCTTTCAAATGAACACACATTCTTTAGGAGCTTGAATTTCAAGTCCCTGGCTGGCTCCTGTGGGCTTGTTCCATATGTACAGGATTCGTCTTCTGAATAATAATAATAATAATAATAATAATAATAATAATAATAATAATAATAATAATAATAATAATAATAATAATACTAAATAATCTGTGACTTCCGATGGATAATCCAATCATAGGTCCAAGTTTAGACGAGTTTATCAATCATGAACTATTATGTTATATATAAAATATTCTTTATCACTTTTATGAATGCAATACAAGCCACCCTGCTTCCATAACTTTTACTAGCAGTGGGAAAATAAATAAACAAATAAACCAAATAAAACAAGGACAATGGACGACGGGTTTGCGCAGTAACAAATAATGGAAAACCTGTACAATAGCGCGCTCTTCTCTCGTCCAGGAGACTCCACTCGACCAAGACTCATGAAATTATACGCGACCATAATAAATAAAAGTTCGAAAAACTATTTTTACTCCTGGAGACCCGAAGCTAGGTAAATAAAATACCTGTCACGGAACTTTTATATGAGGACATTTCTTCAACGCTCGGGTAGCAAAATGTTCACTTTCTTTCATGTGGACATAATCCAGAAGGAAATAATGATGACCAAACTATATTTTGAGAGCAATGACTGAGAAAAAACTCAATGGTATAGGGAGGCAATCAAGTCACGTAATACCTTTTGTTTAAGTACCTTAATGATATGTACAAAGTTACCCATTAGTCTACATTAACATATAACTATAAAATATATAACCGAATTTCATGACAAATAAAACAAGATTTTCTATACCTTAATCTTCTCATTTATTCTAAGTTTCATGTTGAATACAGAATGCTCATTAAATATTAATAGTTACCCTCCGCTTCATTGCTAATCAGTTCTGAAAGCGTAATCTGATTCAGCTATATGGATATATATGTATATATATAATGTAATTTAAATATACATACATACATACATACATACATACATACATACACACACACAGACACACATATATATATATATATACAGTATATATGTGTATATATATAATATATGCATCTCTCTGTGTTCTTCAGTAAAATACGTCCCGCTATGTTTACACATGTAAGTTCCGTTTCTAATATGCATTCTTTTGTTCGGCTATCAGCAATGCGTTCGTCTCTTAATATGTAAAGTTCGCATGCAAAAACCTCATGCCTTTGAGGATACGCTGCCTCAATATGAAAACAAATGTGACGCCGCCTTTAAGCTGCTGCATGATATCGTCGGACATCAAAATACAATACTCCCGCAGTGTGTATTCCGCAGTCTTTATATTTCTGGGTAGCGGCCTAAAATATACTTCGTTTGGTGCGCGCTGCATAAAGTAAAGAAAGCAAGAAGGCTGGGATGTACGATCACACGATCTTTCTGCTCCGTTAGTTTTCATTGGATCTTTGATGAAAATCCTTTACAATTTTGTAACCGTGAACAGCGAGTACAGTCATTATCTACGTCACCCACACGGTTGTTTGCATTGTTTGGTGATACAAAAGAGTCTGTGTACAAGTGTTGAGGAAACATACAGGCACTGATATACTTCCTCCGGAGTTGCATGGACCCAGAGAATGTTAACTGTGTGAGCGTTTACATGTTTACGCTCGAAAGGACGAGACCAATATATGACACTGGTATCATTGTTGTAAGAGCAAACTTGGCCCTGATACTAGTAAATCTAACCTCAAAATTTCAAACTTTCTGCGTATCTCATTTCTCTTGAAACTACAGAGAAACAGAGGTGACATTCTAACGCGGTGGTGCGTGACGATGTCATTTCACTCGTGCCAACAGAATTCCAGCCATGGGTGTGCTGTTTCCAGACAACGTCTGAAGTTCCAAGGTACGCTGACTCTCACTTTTTGTACTGACGTGACGTCATGTGCAGTAAGATTTGCATGTAAAAGGTCAAAGAACTGAGAAAGAACTAGAAAGGTGAAAAGCACCTGGACCTTTGTAGTAGTTACAATGGAGATATGAGCAAAAAAAAATGGAGCATCAGAAGAAATCTACTTGGATATGAGAAGAAGTGAGTCGTGATGGAACAAACAATCGGAAAAGCATATGAGAAGGGAGTAGGGTTGAGATAAGAAAAAAATATATAGCTCTTGGTGAAATATTTAAGAAAAATATGATATTCCTGGAACTGCAATAATGACAGATCAGTATAAATTTAAGAATGTTGGAGCGTACTGAGCATGAGAGGAAATAGAGTTTGAGAGCAAGGAAGAGCAGAACAACAAGGGAGCCTGGAAATATGGTATTTACATAACGACTAAAATAAATAAGTTCTTAAACATTATTATGATTCCTTCCATTTTCCAAAACATTTTTTCTGAAGAGAATCAATTTTACCAATAAAAAGGAAACAGTACTATGTCATAAATTTAGTATTATAACTGTTAACTATCCACAACAGAATGGAAAATTGCAAATAGTATATGAAATGTGCAAAACAGAGTTACATTCGTAAATTCTTGCCTGATGTGATGTTGCATGAATGGCTTTAAAGTAGTCCATCATTATAAATATTTGGCATTACGCCCAAACTTTCAAACATTATCACTGTAAAGTATTAAAACATTTTCAGAATGCTTTGTGGTCACTCTTTTCGACTTTAAAAGGTTATATACGTAGAAGAGAGTCTAATTACTGCATTAAACCTCTCCAAATTTCCAATTTCGGTGGAACCAGATGCCTGCCGTTAGCTGAGGATATAAGATCAAATCCGTATTAAGGGCCAGGTGGCAGACAAAAGCGTGTATTATAAAGCGATAAGCTGGAACATTAAGTTCGTCCTTTTCCGTTTTCTGCAGATATTAAGTTCTATTATTCAGCTAACGACCGTAAACAATAAAATTCCAGCAACATGATAACGCCGATGCAAAACAAAAAAATTACATTAAGACTACGATACAAAAAAGGAACTTTATTTTCATAACTGCGTTGGGTTTCGTCATAATATAAAAAACGAGTACTACGGTGAATGCACATTCAATGGTGAATGTTACCATTAAACATTGGGACAGCTATTATTCCAGTTACCACTATTAATGTCCAATGTATATTTGAAGTTTTTTAAAAAGCAATATTTACCTGGAATTGCTATCATAAGTATTAGATTTTGTGCACTACTTTATCCTTTAAAGTGAAACTACGAATTTATTTTCAAACAAACTAAACAGACAGGTTCCACCTAAAATATTCACAAATGAAATGGAAAATAAAAGGAGTCTAACCATTCCTACATATAATAATAATAATAATAATAATAATAATAATAATAATAATAATAATAATAATAATAATAATAATAATAATAATAATATGCTTTATTTCAGCCGAGGGCCATATACAAAGGTTATCCAAAGCATTGACAACAACAACAACAACAACAGCAATAATAATAATAATAATAATAATAATAATAATAATAATAATAATAATAATAATAATAATAATACTTCGGGAAGAGTCCAGAATTATATAGCTATGAATCATAAGGCAAATGAACTGCTGTTCAAGAATTAGTGCTCCGTTCGGAAGTCAATTTTCTCTTTAATGCAACTTTGAGCAAAAGCTGGAGAATTAAACAAAATCAGGTAGACAGGAATACACATGAAATCTAATAAACTACATATTTATGAGCTAACAGTTATCAAGTTGTTTGTGAGTGAGTTTCATGGCCATAAACTTGATGGTCGACAGGCTTTAAAAACGCCTCTGTCATTTCCACCTTGCATCTTCCGGCAGAATGTAAACATCGCCATGTATGTGTGTGTGTATGTATGTATATATATGTGTGTGTGCATGTATATATACAGTATATGTATATATATATGTATATATATATTATACACATATATATATATATATATATATATATATATATATATATATATATATATATATATATATATATATATATACATGTGTATTCATGTATATGTGCACGCGCACGTGGGTAACAACTTGTGAATATTAAAATACTAAATTACAATTCCATGCCATTCCTGTACATATACTAAATATGTGCATGCTCAAAGCAGTTACTATAATCAGCCAATACTTTACATCTTATAGGAGCATTTCCCGAACAAATCCACTGCCACCTTGAGACCCTCCTACAGCGCTGTTGTTGTCACCGTTACTGCCTCTGAAATCGCTTATGCTTCTCTTTACGACTGAGCTTCAATTACCTAAGCCCTAACATGATTCATTTCTCTCCTCTCCAGCTCAAGAGATCTAAGCACACTGCGGAAAAATAGTGAATTCAGATTATGAATGCAACGACTGACCTCCTTGGGAAATTTCTCTCCACGGAAAGGACATCCAGTTTTCTTATGTCGAACAGAATCTGGAATGAGTGTAGGTGGCCGAGCGAGAATTACTGAGGAATGTCCCAGGATATATGTCCATTTGTGTGTATTTTTTTTTTATTAAATCTCTCTAACAATTTTGCTTTGATCTCTTAATTTAATGGTCTCTCTCTCTCTATATATATATACTCTCTCTCTCTCACCTCTCTCTCTCTCTCTATCTCTAACGCAATACATTATACATGTATACTATATATAAGTATATAAGTATATATATATATATATATATATATATATATATATATATATATATATATATATATGTACATATACATACATATATATATTTATATACATAATAAACACACATGTATATGTATACATATATAATTTATATATGTACATTTACATATGCACATATATGCATATAAACATATATAATGTACAGAATGTTTACATATACTTATGTATGTGCGTACGCGTTCGGAGAAGCAAGAATGTAAAATGTGCACTTTATATCTCACTCGACCGTCCATACCATGCCCACCTTTATCTTTCCTCAATAACCCAAAAATATCAGCAGAGGGAAACTACACTTTTCCCTCTAACACCCCTTCAGCTCATTCACCCTTTGCCTGAGCCCTCTTAATTACACGTGGACCCGGATTAGATTAGAAGAGGCGAACGGAGGGTTGGGAGGCGTTCTCGGGACTTCAAGACGATGAGAAGGAGACAGATGATAATGAGGGATAATCGCCTTCCGTCCTCCTCCCGCTCTGAAACTTTTGAAGATACCTTTCTTTTTTTATTTGCCGATGTGCATTTTATAAACTAATGTTTATGATATGAAAGCGTCGTACTATCATACAAACACAGTGAGTTAAAACTGACGAATTCTAGAAAATAAAATACATCCACACTAATTACCGAAGGATGTCAACATTTCCCCTCTGGGAAATTAGAACTTATTCGCACACCGTCCGGTAAAAACGAGAGAGAGAGAGAGAGAGAGAGAGAGAGAGAGAGAGAGAGAGAGAGAGAGAGAGAGAGAGAGAGAGAGAGGATGGGAAGGACAAAATTTCGAAAGGCAAGGCAGAATATATAAACAGAATTAAATGCTATATGAAAGACAAGCTTTGAAAATACGAAGTTGTGACCACTCTAGAATTTAGTAACAAGGTTCAAGTTCTTTATGAAGTTAATAAGAAAATAAAAAAAAATTTAATTTCCCTGAGTTATGAGAGTGAATAGTCTTCTCGTAAAATTATAACAAAACGGAAAATTATTAGTGGGGCAGATAAGAGTAATTTTTTAGAAGAATCGTGCAAATGATGATACAAGCATCAAATTTGGCACAATTGTTCTCCAAGGGATACTAATCAAATCTGCCCGATTGGCCAATTGAAAACCCAAAATGGCGGCCATTTTTCAAGATGGCCGCCAAAATAGCCACCCGAAGTTGATGTTTTGCTTAAAAATATTTGTAGTTGTCCGAATTGCATGATCTAAGTGTGGATTCCTATGTTTTTAAGCCTGCTGATGTATATTTTCTAGTTTATAACATGGTTAAGGTACTGTATTAAAGGAGTGATTGTCTGGCACTACCAAGGCACATTGGTGACATCACTGCTGTGAAACTCAGCATGGGGTTCAGTGTCAGCTAAGTAGGAAATTTATGTTGGCATCATACTGCAACAATCTACTAGTACTCCAAATGCTGCCCAATCAACCCCAAATCAGTTAGGCAGCCGCACCTGAATGGGCAGGACGTGCCAGCGCGGGAGAGCCGAACCAAGGGTAACAGGGTTTTAGTTATCTGGATGGTGTACAGATCATATGGGACTTATGACACTGGATGAACTATCGGACTAGGTGTATGATACAGTGCAAGAACCTAGTTGTATCCCATACAGGAAAGAGCCTATTGTATATTAAAGGACATAAGAGGCCTATTATACTATTACATGTATAGGGTGGTAAAGGGATAAACCCTCGACCCTAACGTCATCGTAATCATGGATGCGAACTCTACTGGACGATCATGGAAAACAGACTGGACCAAGTGTTGCCTATGTCAGGAGGTTAAAAAAGAAGATCTGAAATCTCCCCAGGCCAATCCTGCCAAAAGAGGGGATGATGGATATACAAACCTGGCAAAGAATATTCCTCTGTTTCACTCACTCAATGCACTACCAATCAAGCTAGACCCTGCCAGACTTGACGAAGGTTCTGGGATAGAAGAAACATTGAAAAAAAATAAGGCACAATATCATGAGAGTTGCAGGCTTCTGTTCAACAACACGAAGTTACACAGAGCTGAAAAAAGAGCAAGTCATGTAGGTACTAGTGATGAGGGCAGTAGAAGTAAGATTCCAATGAAAGCTCCAAGAAACTAAAACAAAAGAATGCTTCTTCTTCGAAACTGAAGGAGGGAGCTAGAGAAGCAATGACAATGCAAGTGAATAGGAGAATAAATGAATGTGCCAAAACACTCAGTGATACAAAACTTCTCACCAAACTAAGTGCAGGAGATGTCGTAGCCCAAGAAGTGAAATATCACCATGGCTGTTTAGTGGCATTGTATAACCAAGAACGGGCATACCTAAAGGTGCAGAAGCAAGAAAAAGCACAGGAACACTGGAAGGATGCATATCCAGTTGCTTTCTCTGAACTAGTCACCTGTCTGCGAGATGAAAAAATGCCAGTGAGAGGCCACTGATTTTCAAGCTTGCTTGATTTGACCAAGCTTTACAAGCAGAGGCTGAACAGCTTGGTGTTGACTTGCCTGATGTTCATCCTACTCAACTCAAGGATCAGCTGCTTTGCATGATTCCACAGCTGCAAGCTAATTGCCAAAGGACGAGAAGTTCTGTTGGCTGTTGAAACTGATGTAGGTTCAATCTATCAAAGCCCGTTATGGTGAAGCGATCCATCTAGCAAAAGCCGCTGGGATAATAAGACAAGACACGCTCCGTCAGAAGTCGAATTTCAGCAGCTACTTTCATGACAAAGACTTAGAACAGGCTGTGCCACCATCACTGCTTCAGTTTGTGTGCATGATCGAACATGGTGCAGACATCAAGTCCCAACCCCATCACGGAGTGTCAAAATCAGACTTTGCTATATCACAACTTCTACAGTACAACTGCTTCGCCAAATACAAGGAAGGAACGGATGTCTACAGGCATTCCAAGGACCGGGAGCCACATTTTGCAGTCTACATGGGCCTGTATGTGTTTTCCAAGACGAGGAAGAGACAAATAATTGAAATGCTCCAGGAGAATGGGCTCAGCATATCATATGACCAAGTCCTAGAAATCTCAGCACAGTTCAGAGAAGCAGTTGTTGCACACTATGTGGAAGATAGAGTAATCTGTCCCCCAGTCTTGACAAAGACAACATAGATCATAATCCGACTGCGACCACAGCTGAAACATCTTTACACGGTACAAGTATGTCCATTTTCTATCATCCAATCGCGAAGAACCCTGTTTCATTCTTCAAACAAGAACAGGCTGAGGAAATTTCTAAGGAGAAAGTCCTAAAAGATGACTGTCACTTATTCTCGCGACTGTTCATCTCAAGCCAGTACAGACAGTGTGACTTGTAAGGATCCTTCAAGCACGAGAATCAGTCATACCCTGCATCTCTCAGTGACAGCAGCAAGCTTCATATGTGTCAGAAGTCACAGCTGGTTGAAATTCTTGAAGCACAAGTGAATGCCCCAGTGGGAGAACCAAAGGGAGATACAATCCTCATTGATGGCTCAGCACTTATCAATGCCTCACCTCCACGTACTTCAAAGACATTTAATGACTATGCCAAAGAATCACATCCCAAAGGTGGAACTCTATGGTGCTCGGTACAAGTGGGTGGACATAGTCTTGATGTCTACAAGATATCAAATCTGAAATCAGAGATGAGGTCAAAAAGGGGGAAAGGAATCAGAAGAAGAGTGACAGGAACAAGCAAGACACCAGGAAACTGGCAAAGCTTCCTTCGTGACCCCAGCAACAAGACTGGACTGTTTCACTTCCTGGCCGAAAAGATGTGTGAAGCAGAAACGACAATCACAGTCATCGTCACAAAAGGAGAGGATGCCATTAGAAACACAGTAAAGTCTCTGGATGCTGTGTCCCCATGTTGTCACAAAGAAGCTAGGGATGCAACAACTGACGGGAGCAAGTCTATAATCATCAAGGCTAACGACACAGATGTGCTAGTCATAGCAATATCTGTACTGCCATCCCTCCAGAAACTAGGTCTTCAGGAAATGTGGACCGCCTCTGGCCAAGGAGCCCATATGCGATGGATTCCAGTCCATGAGGTAGTTTCTGCAATTGGGCTTGAGAAAGCTAGAGGGATCCCCTACTTTCACGCATTCACTGGATGTGACATTGTGTCTGCCTTCCGTGGGAAAGCGAAGAAATCTGCATGGCAGACTTGGAGTGTATTTAATGATATTACTGAAACATTCATCAATCTCAGCCAGCATCCAACATTGATTCATGATCTTGACATGCAGAGGCTGAAAAGATTCCTTGTCCTCATGTACGACAGATCAAGCGCAGCCACTGGTGTGGACGAAGGAAGACTAGATGTGTTTGCCCGCAAGCAGAGACCGTACAACTCAATTCCACCAACACCGGTAGCCCTCAGAGAACATGCAAAGTGTGCAGCCTACTAGGCTGGGATCATCTGGGGCCAGGCAACCCACTGTAATCCACACATGAGCAGTCCAGCTGAATGGGGGTGGACACAGAAAGGAGAAGCATGGCAGATACATTGGACAACACTACCACCGATTGCAGCAAGCTGTCAAGAATTGACAAAGTGCTCCTGTAAGAAGGTTTGCAAAGGAAGATGCAAGTGCTCTCAGGCAGAGCTTCCCTGCACATCACTCTGCAGCTACAGACGTGTAGCAGATTGAGAAACAGCAGCACAGTATGCATAACTTTGAAAATGTACTAGCCGGAACAAAACTTGTGTAAAGAAAGACAAACATCTTGGTGGTCATCTTGAGAAATATGTCTCAGAGCGCTTTTTAAACAGGAAAATATAGTTCAGCAGGCTTCAAAACATAGGAATCCACACTTAGATCATGCAAATCAGACAACTACAAATATTTCTAAGCAAAACATCTACTTCTGGTGGTTATTTTGGCGGCCATCTTGAAAATGGCCGCCATCTTGGATTTTCAATTGGGCAATCGGGCAGATTTGATTAGTATACCTTGGAGGACACTTGTGCCAAATTTGATGATTGTATCATCATTTGCACGATTTTTCTGTTATCTGCCCCACTATATTTTCTTTCAAGACAGAGGAAGGACGACGATTTTGAGTTTTCTGTAAAAGAAATCTATTGAGATAGCTTTGTCTGCCCATCCGCACTTTTTCCATCTGCCCTCAGATCTTAAAAACTACCGAGGCTAGAGGGCTGCAAATTGGTATGTTGACCATCCACCCTCCAATCATCAAACATACCAAATTGCAGCCCTCTGGCTTCTTTAGTTTTTATTTTATTTAAAGTTAAAGTTACCCATGATCGTGCGTCTGGCAATGCTAAAGGACAGGCCACCACCGGGTCGTGGATGAAAGTTTAATGGGCCGCGGCTCATACAGCATAATGCCGAGACCACTGAAAGATAGAGCTATTTTCGGTGGCCTTGATTATATGCTGTAGAGAAAACTCGATTGCGCCAAAGAAACTTCGGCGCATGTTTTATTTTTTTTTTCTTGTGATCAAGTAGTGGATCTTATTTTTTCATAATACTGCAGTACTTTAATCTTTTGCATGCTGTTTATTAATATGTAAAGAAGTTCAACAGTGCATCCTGCTGTAATTTTTTTTTCATCAAACAGCTGACCTTTCCCGCAGATTCTCAGAGCTGTGAAATCAAGTCGATAATCTCAGGATGGACGTTCATAGGCTTCAGCGCTTGACATACGCAGATATCCGAGAGTCAGAATAATCTGGGAACACCCGGATGGCGGCCGAATCCATTATTATTCGTATAAGCAAGATGTGTTAATGAGTAACTAGCATCATACCGATGGTCATCGACACACTGTATGAAAAAAAAAAACTCCTGATAAGGAATCCCAAGAGCTCAGTACCGGAATTCTCTCCTCATCATCTTCCGCGTCTTATAAAGTGGTTGTTGGAAACCCATTTTATTTTCTTCAGCACCCCCATCCCGTTAGTCTCTCTCTCTCACACACACACACATAACACTTTCGTCTAACACCATCGTGCCAGCACTAGATATGGGAAATATTTGCATGGTTAACCTCGTTGACTCAGATTTACAGGACGCAGGCACATGATGCTCAAAAACCCATCTAAAAATGTTATATAAATATGAGCAATGATGTCCTTTTCTGGCAACCCCTATAGTTAAACAGACAATACTGGTGAATATGCGCATATAAACGAATGGTAGGACACTGGGTTTATAAATGCAGAGTCCATGGTTCGATCCAGGCCTGTCCCTCAAACGTAGACTCAGCTATGAAGAGTTTCTATCGTCAGCTTTGATAAAAAAAAAAGGTGCCTGTGGCTGGCAACCACAAGTTACTACCCACTTCATACGGAGAGGGAGAATGGCAAGAAAAAATATAAATGACCTGATTTACTTGTCTTATAAAAAAGGATTTGATATAAAGTTTAATTAACCATTACACGGAAACAAGCAGTTTGTCTACCGTAATATCTTACTCGCCTGAGATGACGAAGAGTAATTAAGACTTATCACGCTACCTTTCACATTTGCGCCGGCACGGATGCAAGGGAGACTGGGAATGGGGAATAACTGTAGTTCTCTTAATAAAATATAAATAAGTAGGAATACGCTTAAATGCTGAGATTTTCACAGCAGCACTGACAGCGACGAACATAACGAAAGGTAATTACAATGATTTAAGCAATATTCTTCGGCGAGTTCATACGGAAAATACAAACAACCCCGTTCTGCGAGATCGAAAGTCCAGTTGTCGTCGGAGGCACATTAATCCTCCAGATCTTAAACTAAAATCGACCAATTAGAAACGACAAAACAGGAGAAGAAATTCATTCATTAATTCGCTTCCTCGGAGGTCACAAGAGTCTCGAGGAAGCGTTTTCAATAACTCGACTGCGTAAACGGTAAAAATGAGGATGCCGCCCTGTAATTGTTGTTAGTTTCACCAACGTAACTAGAGCAGATTTCCATTTTGAATTTCACATTTTATTTTTTAATTTAAATTAAGATTAATTTTCGGTTTCTTTGAAAACAGCAGCCATGAAAATCTAAATTTCATACCGAACTCTCTCTTTCTCTCTCTCTTGCCTTATATATATAGACACACACATATACATACACACACACACACACACACACACACACACATATATATATATATATATATAAATAAATATATTATATATATATATATACTATATATATATATATATATATATATATATATATATATATATATATATATATATATATATATATATGGAACTAATCAACACATGAGCACTTCTTTCACTTAGATAAATTTCTGACTCATCGTGGTCGAACTCAGGTTTCTCAAATGAAAGGCAATAACGCTGTGAGGGATTGTTGGTAGGCCCTGCCTTCGTTTGAGAGACCTGGGTTCGATCCTGATGTGTCAGGAAGTTTATATGCATATATGTATGCATATGTATATGTATATATATATATATATATATATATATATATATATATATATATATATATATATATATATATATATATATGTATGTATGTATGTATGTACGTCTGCATGTAAATATATAAGTAATATGGATTTCTATGGTTCCTACAACTTTACTTCGTAATTTTTTCTTACTCAGGACCAGATCAAACCTATGTCCACGCATTCGTCTCCTTCCCAAGTACACAGCGATTTCAGCTCAACAATTGATATATTATTTAAAGATGATTTACACAATAAGTACATAAGATGACAAACAACTTGACAGCATATCCCGTTGATTATTCACATCTCAAACCTTAAAATTTATATAAAAATGTACCAGAGTGTTTAAGTTCTTTCTTTCCTAAAACAACATTCTTCAAAGTCCAAGTACACGTTATTATTCTACGAAGAAATGTGATTTGGAGATTCAGTAACATTATTTACGATTTAAACGCTCATAATTATATGGCACATAATGCGTCGTGGACAGCACTCTCCCTCTCTTCTAAACAATAGCACATTCCTCTTTCAAGCCCACAGGAAGGAGATCCTTTCTCACGTGAGGAACCAAAGTAATGAAGCCTTTATTCGTCCCTCGTGTCTAATAATGAAAAGGAAAATTCCCCAAGGAATCCCCAAAACAATTCGAGCAGGATGTCGACCATATTAAGAAGGACCAGGATACGTCAAATAAAGGGCCGTTCTCGGAGGAAGAGGAAGCTTATGGGAATTTCTTTTATCATATTTTTTCTCCCCATTAAATTAGCATATTTTCTAACCGTTTTTACCCTTCTTCAATGTCCTCTTTATCATATATCTATAGCAGAATAGTTTTTTGTCTGAGTGAGTTCGCTTTTTCCCCCATCTCTCATTCCTTATAAGAACAGGCAGTCATTCATTACATGCCTTTTCTTAGTCTGGTTCCTCTGTTTCCGCAAACTCCACCGCAGATCCCAAAATTCCATTGTATTTAGGGAACCCAAAGCAATTAGGACCCGGGTTTCATTACCAAGATCTTCATCGCAGTGCCATTCATCTCATTACTGATGCGGTCAGCACCTGTCTCCTTTGGTCCTTTGTCTAATCAAGTCAGAGTTTACATAACTGCTGTCTTCTATTTATATCACAGAGAGTAACAGCAGTTAAATCCTGCAAGGTAATGCACAATAAATACTTTATTAACGCAATCATAACAATTTTCTTTTGCTACCCTTGTTGTAGTCAAATGACTGTTACTGAATTCATGCAATGACTACTTTTAATCCTTGGATATGTGTGTTTTTTTAAAATGCTGCTTCCCATTTCACCGGGCTCTAGTGCTAGAAACTTAGCGTGGTCGATCTGTTTTGGAAATCGGATAAAGCTGTCGCGCGTGTGTGGGTGTGTGTGCGAGTTTGTGAGTATGTATTCGTAAAATGACTGACATCAGGAGAAATGTAAACGACATCAACAGTATTTTCCTTAGAATGGTCCACCCCCTCCCCTCGGCTCTCTCTCTCTCTCTTAACACATAAGATATAACTGACAGGTATTAAGAGGACTTAGTGATTTAAACGACAAATAATACTCAAGGAAACGAATGAATGCGACCATAAAAATGAAAATATGGATTTTAATTTCTAATATGAGTAAGAAATTATTCTAAAATACATTCCTTTCACTTTAAAGACTAACCTAATGAAATTCCTTCGTGAGTTAAATAATGTCGCTATATCAGGTTTCCTAAGGGAAATTGATAGCAATTTGCCCAATGGATAAACAATAGCTAATCGGAATACAGACCTTGTCTAAAGCTTATTCTCATTCGTTATTTCCCCGGCTGAAAGCTAAGTGATCGAAACTATATTTTTATGCTGTTTTCTCTAATAATTATGAATTAAATGAAAATTTTCATAGCCCTGTAATTCTGTATCCTCTTTCCTGACACTATCCGCTCAACAAATTAAGAATTTTCAAACTTTTTTTTATTTCTGCACATTTGTGTTTCTATTTATAACTTACGGAAGCAAAACAAAAGGACACAGCGTAGAACCTCTCAGTAAGGTACTTGTAATTTATTTGCTTACCAATCATCATGACCAATAATTCCTTTATCATTACTGTTTTTCATATTACCTAGTTTTCTTTTATTTCATCCTAGACTATACACTATTTGCCGGTATATATACTAATCTACAACACATATATGAAACCATTTTTAATTTTTTTTGCATTTCCTCGTAGTCTACTGGTTAGGACGCTTGTCTTACTACAGTGTAGTCATAGGTTCCGTACCAGAGTAACAAGCTTCGGGCACATTTCGTTAAACCCCGCTGTATTTCTGTTATGAATTGCATACCTGATATCTAATCGAATGTTGCGGGTTGCAGCCGAGCTGGAGAAGGGGATGGGATGACACCCTCATGCCAAAAGATTTGTAACCACACCTTGTGGAGAAAAGACATATTGTAATTATATATATATATATATATATATATATATATATATATATATATATATATATATATATATATATTGATATTGTTAAGTTTTTCAGTTGTTAATATGAAACAGCCTTGTTTCTGTTTGTTATCCTGCACTCCTGTTTTGTGTGAGGAGGCGGGGTTACGTTCGTCTCTTTGTGTTTTTCTTCCACAGTCAGGTTTTGGAAGGCAGATCGACAGGTTCTCGTGATGCAGTCGAGAACAAGCAGCAGCAGTTTTTGAAGTATCACCTAGTTGTTGGTGATGGTCTTGATATGGCAGGTGTGGGTCACCTGTTGATCGTCAAGGAGAACATCAATCCAGTTCCCGGGCTCGTGATGGGGGCTATGTTATCGTCCCCTGTTCGGAAGAAGTATTCTTCCGTGGCAGCTAGGAAGCTGTCGCATCGACTTTGCAATGATCGATGGCCGTCCTCGAGGATCGTGGATTGTGGCGCTGGATGATTACTCTGTTTATCATATGTCTGATATGTTTATTTCATTTAGATATGTTGGAGGAGCAGTGTATGGCTCTGAGTAATTATGATGATGATTTATTTCACTTTGTGTGATGTATGATAGTTCATTACCTCATTATTAGTAAGGAGCAAGAGTATGGCTCTTATTGTTATTGTACTTTGTGATGAGCAAGTGTATGGCTCGTATTATTGTTATTGTTTATTATTACTGGTAATGAATAAGTTTATGGTTAAATGGTTATTGGTTTATTTATTGCTGCTGTTTAATGTGTTTATTTTAGGTCATTTTATTCTGTTAACTGTTGATCGTTTAGTTAAAGTTAATTGAATTGATCTGTAATTATGATAATGACCATTTATGTCTCTGTGCTTTCCAAAACCTGACTCACTGTAATTACTGTAAATAACTTACTGAGGATTCAGAACCGATGAAGCACGGTTTTTCAGCAACAACTTTTATCAAAGCATCGATAAAGCTGAAAGTTGGCAAGTGTATATTTTATAACCCTACCTAATTTTTGCAAAGTATTATTTAGAGCCTAAGTTCGATAGTTTTGATATTTATAGAGTAAAATGAAGTCACCGATGCCGACCGAGAAAAATCACAGACAAGGATTCTAAACAATTCGTGACGTAAACATATGACGTCATATGGCTCCGCCCATCCACCAGGTAGGCGGTGAATGGATATGCTTAAATGCTTAAAGAATTTAGGTCAAACAAATTCGATAATGCACAGCAGGATATGGAATTGTCCCCGTGGTTGCAAGACTGCATTTGTGCTACGGCTTACCACTTTGTATTGAAGCGAGAAGACCTGTGGCAAGATTTCTCTAGTGTGAATAGGTAATTATTTCTATGGTGGGTAATGGTTACTTGGCCGCCCCAAAAGTGCGGGCAGGAGCTGTTAGACAACACGTCATTTTGAGGAAGAGTACTTGAAATCGGACATTATCCATGAGAGCGTGGGACCAGTCATTATTGATCTCGCTAGCGACGATGAAAACGTGGATGATGACCTCTCTCGAGAGTGACGACGACGAAGACATTTTGTAAATTAATTATGTATAGTGTTAGATGTTTTATTTGTACCTCTAAACATATCTATTAAAACACAGTGATTATAACAATATGTTCCTCATTCAAACTGATTTCAATATATTTTCCTTTCCATGCATATCAATATAAATCGTGTTACATTTGATTGATATTGAAGCAGTAAATAATAGCTTGAGCTGCCCTCAAAATCTTGACTCTACCAGTACCTTTTATTTGCAGCGAGTATACAAGCGCTGTTTAGGTGTTATATGATATAAATAAAAACCAAGAAAATAACAATGGGTTACATTAACTGAAATAAAACAATGGCGTTGACTTTACAACTCTAACAATTGAGGGAAATGAGGCATCATTGCTTTTCATTTAAATTCTACTTCTAGTGACCGCTCCTGACATGCTGCAAACAGAAGGCTATAGTGTCAAAACCTGAGATAAACAAAATGGATTGTCTTTTTTGTATTCCCGCCCTGAATAGATGTAGATCTAACAAATGAGCTATAGACTGGTTCATTGTGTGGATGAACTACTTGCACTGAATTATTTGTAAAGTAGAAACAATACGAATATCAAGAAAATGGAAGAAATCCAAGCTAACAACTTAGTCCTAATAACTGCTGTGGAAGTTGCAATGAAACCTCCACAAAATAATAATAATAATAATAATAATAATAATAATAATAATAATAATAAAATTATTGAGAATGATAATGCTATCAAGGGACGATGACAAATCCTGCTCGCCATCATTGATATCGCTGAAGCCTTGTATGGTATTAAAGGCCAAGAGAGACAAGGTCTACCCAATTGGATGTCGTTGCCTCCCTGCCTGGAGTAACTATGTAGGCGATGACATATCTTCGAGGCATGCTCATTGCGGCAATTCACCTGATGCAATAAGGAAGTAGACAAAGCTCCACCTACATGGGATATTTGGGGAAAGTGAGCAAACCTTCCCTTTCTCTTGGTCTTAGTGCTAATATCAATTAGTGAATATGCCATCGCCAAGTAGAGGCCACAGTGAAGACGTTTTCCCATATGTAAACTTCTTCACTGTGGTGGAGCCTTATGACGTCATAGGTTAACGTCATTATTGTGTTTCAAAACCCTTACCTGCGATTTTGATGGCTCTGGCATAGAAACCCACTTACTCTGGTAAGTACAGAACTATTGAACTTAGGTAGTAAATAACACTTGCAATAATTAGGTAGGGTTATAAAATATACACTTGCCAACTTTCACCTTTTTATCCGATGCTTTGATAAAAGGTGTTGCCGAAAAACCGTGTTTCATCGGCTCTGAATCCCTTAGTAGGTTAATAAATTAGGCTTAAGACGCTTAAGTATTTTCTTTTGCTCCCTCCTCCTTGGGTTGTTGCAGTCCATCAGTCCATTCCAGTCCCATTTTTATTTATGAATTATGAATCTGGTGGTCACGTAGAAAAGTGACCATGACAGTATATTATGTGTATATAAAATATATATAATATATATGTGTGTATATATATACATGTATATATAAAATATATATATATGTATATATATTTAGATGCATATATATATATATATATATATATATATATATATATATATATATATATATATATATATAGTACGTGAAATGTTTGTGTGGGGGCACACGCTAATGTGTAAATGTGAAGTAAACATGAAAACAACATTAGCCATCACATCAGGAGGCAAAGCAATGAATGAAATCTCCTCATTCCCTGCTGTGGCTCTCAGAATCACAGTGGATGCCGTGATATGAAGAGACGCCTTCATATCTTAACACTATCGGAAAATGCTTCACCACGAATACCCCTGGACGAGATAAGGGGACTGTCAACAGGATATCTCTGCAGGGCTCCTTGACAAAGAAAAAAGCTTTTCATTTTTGGGCGAAAGGCTGAAACGTAATCTGGCTGATTCAGCCACATGCAAATCAAGTTGCACTGGATCATTTTATGAATACCATTGCCCTATTTCATGATATCTTTCCAGTTTTCAGTCATAATCCGCTGTAAGCAAAAGATATTGCCTTTTATTATAAATAAACACTTTGTGTGTGTGTGTGTGTGTGTGGGTACGCTACAAAATTTTAGTAATTTGATATATTAAAATGTTGAAAAATGAACGAAACCACTTTGGGCCAAAACCTTTTTAACATCCAAGCCTTTCCGAAAAAAATTTAATATTTAATGTTTTTAGGTAAATGGAATTAGGAGGGAAAGTCATAAAAATACTAATCTGATTTTTTTTATACTGGTGTTCCAGTGCCCTAAAAAAATTACAGCAATATTTAAATGAATTTTAAC
>NC_089752.1:48346674-48396674 GCF_040412425.1 Macrobrachium rosenbergii | reverse complement strand
CAAGGCGTCTGTCATTATATGTACATGTCTGTGTAAATCAGTACTAAATAATACTCAAATTCTTAAGATGATATCACAGTATACTTGACAATGTAGACGAAGGTACGGATAAAAGTTTAACCCTGATTTGGGTACGAGAAATTTACCACGGTATGAAAAATTATGGTTATAGGAACAGTCAAAATCTTACTGCTTATATATATTGTCATGATGCATTTCAAGTACCTGGTTATTACACAACTAATCACAGAATTCAAAAATTTACCTCACTTCAGCCAGATACCTCAACTATCATAAAAATAAGAATTACGACTGATTACTCTAAAGGTAACAGTGATCCCTTAAAAAGCCCATTAATCACATGAAAAATCAAACTAAGTTTATCAAAACCAGAAAAATATTAGAGAAAAAGGGCATCATTCCCTCAAACAACTTTAACTGTTTCCCTAGTCTTAATTCACTTAAGCAAAACTAAAGGAACAAAACATGTTTATCACTTTCCCTTATGCACACAATTAATCCTATTCACTGGTGGTCAATAAATGAAACACTATTTTTTTTAAATTTCAAATACAAAAATTTATTGTTAAATTCAAAATTTATAATTAGAATTCACAATCTGAAAATTTACTATTACTTTAAAATAACACAAAATTTAATTAATTCTTGAATTAAATTATTAAACAAAATTGAATCACAAAAAGTTTAATTTATCAAGAAATTAAATTAATCAAGCAAAATTTAAACTATTAAGAGTTACTCAAGATTTACAAAGTATATCTTAATAAATGAAAATTAAATCAAGTATGCTATGTTAAATCATCAAGAAATATTTAAAATGTTGAGTGAATAAATGTTAAATCACCAAAATATAAAATAAAAAAAATCAAGAGATTACAAATGCAAGAACACACAAAAATACACAAAAGATTTGTCAATAATAATTCCACTAAGGCAAAAATTCCCTAATATACCTAATTATACCATGGTAATAATAAGTAAAATTCACTTTACCTTACATAAGCTTGTGAAAACCTTTGCAAAATTACAGGACATGCAGCTATTTTCGATTCACAAAAACGCACTTTTTTGTCTGGCACCGTTACCAATTTTCCTAACGACATATCTCAAAAGCTAAGATGAACACCAGTGACTGCAAATACAGTATATTACGTTAAAATTACTCTCTTTTGGGGAGAGAGAGAGAGAGAGAGAGAGAGAGAGAGAGAGAGAGAGAGAGAGAGAGAGAGAGAGAGAGGGAACCAATCTGAATGGTCTCTGAAATTAGAATGAGCAAATTCTGGATTCCAGTAGAAAACAAAATGGATGACGTCATTAAGGCAAAACGTTTTGAACGCAATCAGGACAATACATGATCAGAGCAATGCAATCTTAAACAATATACAACTGCCATGAGGTTCAGTACAATACTTGTTTGTCTTTACAAGAAATTCGTATGAAACACATGTGACATTACGAAATCATTTGTGTTCTCGTATGAGACAAAGTTTTTACAGAAACCTCAACGCGGCCTGACCTAGCAACACTTTATCTTTTGCGATGACAGCTGAAGTGAAACAAACCCTTCGCTAGGACACACGTGTTCCTCATTTACTGTGTTACTATTAAAAATGTATTATTAATTCTAAGTTACGCTATTAAGTTATCTAAATCACTAACTCTTTTGAGATCTGATACTACACTACATACGATATTTCAACAATTATTATTATTACACATATCACATGATAAATAGAAGAGTAAATATATCAAAATTATGGGAGGATATACATATTACAAGGCAACATCATGAAATTCCTTCCCCCAGAAGATTAGTTATCCCGGGTTTAAATCCAACGATTCACAAAGGAATAAATAATCTGCTATGACATTATCTTTTCCTAAAATATGTTTCACTTTTACATTATACAGTTGCAGGTATAAAGACCACCTGGTCAGTCTCTGATTGTTATTTTTCATCTTATTGATGAATGAGATAGGGCTGTGGTCAGACAACACTAAAATTTCTTCATTCCTAGGTCGGTTCGCATACTCTTCAAATTTTTTCAATGCTGTGATTAATGCTAACATTTCTTTTTCGATTGTTGAGTAAGTTTTCTGATGCTTTTTCAACTTTGAAGACATGAAACTCACTGGAAGGAAAATGCAGTTGTCATCTTCTTGAAGTAGAACAGCTCCAGTTCCACAGTCGGATGCATCAACTTGTATTACAAACTTTTATAAAGTCTGAGCTTGGAAGCACTGGTCTTGAAGTTAATATGGCTTTTTAACCTTCAAATGATTCTTGACATTCTGGAGTCCAAACAAACTTTGTCTTCAAGGCTGGTTAAGTCAGTTAAGGGAGCTACTATGGCTGAGAAATTTGGACAGAATCAGCAACAAAATCCAGCCATGCCCAAAAATCTTTGTAGCTGTTTCCTCGTAGTAGGGGGTGTTAGCCTTGCGGATACCTTCTACATTAGCGTCAACATGAGCGAGAAGGCCTTTTCCAACTTCAAATCCTAGATACTGAACAGTTGCCTTTCCAAACTCACTTTTTTGTAAGTTGATTGTTAGTCCTGCTTCACGTAGTTTCTTGAACACTTTCCTTAAAGTCTTCAGATGTTCTTCCCATGTATTAGAATAAATCACAATGTCATCAAAGTATACACCAACTCCTTCTATGGTCCTAGCAGTTGATCCATCACTCGCTGGAAATGCTGCAAGTGCACTCATCAGACCAAACGGCAAAACAGTGTATTGATACAGTCCAATGGGAGTAATGAAAGCTGACAGCAATTTAGCATCTTCATCTAAGGGGAATTTGATAATATCCTTTTAACAAGTCTATCTTAGAAACAAATTTGGCTTGCCCAATATTATCAAGTAATTGATCAATAAGAGGCAAAGGATAATTGTCAGCCACACTGATGGAATTCAGTTTCCTATAATCAGTACACATCCTAAATGGGCCATCTGGTTTCTTCACTAACACACAAGGAGAACTATAATGACTTGAACTGGGTTCTGCTAATCCATGCTGCAACAAATATTCAACTTCTGCCTTCAAAACATCTCTGTGAAAAGGTGATAAGCGACATGCTCTCTGTTTAAAAGGTTTTCCATTTTCTCTGATCTTTATCTCATGCTTTGTCAGATCAGTACGCCTAGGTACGTCTGCAAAAATTTCAGGGAAACTTTGAATCACTTCACTTAATTCACTACTTTGCTCAACACTCAGATGTTTTAATTTATCTTCTAAATTTTCTAATATGGAAGAATTGTTCATCTTGCTTTCAGCTCCCAGTTCGTAGCCATCATCGTTCTCTGTAGGTGAAGTTGTTTGTGTTTTAGTCTCTGAAAAGTAAGGTTTAATAAGATTCACATGAATCTTCCTCTGTCGTTTCCTTCTTCCAGTGTTTCAATCACGTAAGTTCGATCACTTAACCTCTCTATTATCCTATATGGACCTTGAAACTTATTGGTAAGGGGAAATCTTTTCACTGGTAAGACCACTAGAACTTGCTGTCCTACACTAAAATTTCTTAGCTTAGTCTTAGCATTGTACTTCCTTTTCATTTTCTCTTGACTTATTTTCAGATTTTCTAAGGAGAATTTTCTAATTTCTCTTAACCTTTTCCTCAAGTTCTTCACACATTCTCCTTGGATTTCCTCTTGATTTTCTTCCCAATTTTCTGCAAGAATCTTCAATGGACCTCTCACATCTCAACAAAAAATCATTTCATTTGGTGAAAATCCCATACTTTCTTGATAAGCATTCCTACCTTCAAACAATATCAAGGGTAAACCAGCATCCCGTTCTCTTCCTGATTCATTACAGTACTTTGTTAAGATACTTTTCAATGTTTGGTGTAACCTTTCCAAGGTTCCATGAGTCTCTGGATGATAAGCAGTTGATAACTGCTGTTTCACTCCTAACAAGTTCATCACATCCTGGAACAATTTTGAAGCAAAGTTCGTTCCTTTATCATTTTACAGAAAACATGATTATCACTTTGCATTACACACACAATTAATCTTATTCACTGGTGGTCAATAAATAAAACACTGTTTTTTAAACATTTCCAATACAAAAATTTATTGTTAAATTCAAAATTTGTAATTAGAATTCTCAATCTGAAAATTTATAAATACTTGAAAACAACAAAATTTAATTAATTCTTGAATTAAATTATTAAACAAAATTAAATCACAAAAACTTTAATTTATCATGAAATTAAATTAATTGAGCAAAATTTAAACTATCAACTCCAGATTTGAAAAGTAAATCTTAATAAATAAAAATTAAATCAAGTATGCAATGTTAAATCATCAAGAAATATTTAAAATGTTGAGTGAATAAATGTTAAATCATCAAAATATAAAATAAAAAAAAATTAAGAGATTGCAAACACAAGAACACACAAAAATACACAAAAGATTTATCAATAATAATTTCACCAAGGCAAAATTCCCCTAATATACCTTATTATACCGTGGTAATAATAAGTAAAATCCACTTTACCTTACACATGCTTGTGAAAATCTTTGAAAACCTTTGCAAAATCACAGGATATGCGGCTGTTTTCAATCCACAATAACACCCTTTTTTTGTCTGGTGCTGTTACCAATTTTCCTAATGACAGATCTCAAAAGCTAAGATGAACACCAGTGACTGCAAATACAGTATATTACGTTAAAATGACTCTCTTTTGAAGAAAGAGAGAGAGAGAGAGAGAGAGAGAGAGAGAGAGAGAGAGAGAGAGAGAGAGAGAACCAATCTGAACGGTCTCTGAAATTGGAATGAGCAAATTTTGGATTCCAGTACAAAATGAAATAGATGACATCATTAAGACAAAACATTTTGAACACAATCGGGACAATACATGATCAGAGCAATGCAGTCTTTACAAGAAATTCGTATGGAATACATGTAACACTACGAAATCATTTGTCTTCTTCTTGTATGAGACAAAGCTTTTACAGAAACCTCAACACCACTCGACTGTTATTCCCGACCTATCAATGCTTTATCTTTTGTGATGACAACTGAAGTGAAACAAACCCTTCGCTAGGACACACGTGTTCTTTATTTACTACGTTACTATTAAAAAAGTATTATTAATTCTAAATTATGCAGTTAAGTTACCCAAATCACTAACTCTTTTGAGATCTGATACTACACTACGTACGATATTTCAACAATTACTATTATTACACATATCACATGATAAATAGAAGAGTAAATATATTAATATTATGGGAGGATATACACATTACAAGGCAACATCATGAAAATATATATATATATATATATATATATATATATATATATATATATATATATATATATATATATATATATATATATTATACCAATTTATATATCAATCAATCATTTCCTGTGGCACCCAAGGGATGCACAGGGCCTCGATGAACTCACGCCACCACATTCTGTCCTGGGCTAACTACTTAAGATCCCCTCAACATTCCTCTCCTTCTTTCCACCACATTGTCCTCAACCACGTCTCCTTTGGCCTGCCTCTACCTCTTCTACCAAGGGCAACCCACCCTGGTGTATCTCATACTATTCCCTGTCTTCTATACACATGGCCTGGCCACTTCCATCGTGAGAACCTAACATACTTATCGACTGGCTGCACCCCCTTTACTTCTCTAATTCTGTTATTTGATATCCTATCCCTCCAATTAATTCCTAATATTCTTCTGAGCACCTGATTTTCACATGCTAAGGATTTACTATCCGAAGTTACTGTACTGTACCATGACTCATGCCCATTAATCAAAATACTCCTAACCATTACCTTATAAATTTTGATTTTTGTATGCACAGAAAAATTGCTATTATTCCAAATATTTTTAAGCATTCCCATTGCCTGCTGAGCCCTTTTTAATCTTTCCATAAATTCTGTGCTCAGAGAACCATCCTGATCTAAATAAGTACCTAAATATTTAAACTTATCCACTTGCTTTACAACCATATCTTCAATTAGAAATCCTGTATATTTTCAATATTCATACTCATGATTTCAGTTTTCCCACTACTATTAACCAAACCAACCTTTCCACCTTCACTCACTAGGCAATCCAGCACTCTCTGCATCTTTTCTGGTCCCTCGCAGATTAAAACTATATCTTCAGCATAATCTAAGTGAAGAATTTTCCCATTTTCTCCCCAGAGTATACCTGCATCCATTTCTCTTTTAACCCTTCTCATAACATAATCTTCGACCAATACAAACAACAGAGGAGACAGAATGCTGCCTTGAATCACACCAGACTTAATTCAAATGGATCACTCATACACCCATCAACCAACACTTTACAAGACGTGCCCTCATGCATGTTCATAATAACCCTCACAAACTTTTCCGGTATTCCATAATGTCTCACGATTTTTCCCATAGCCCATCTCGAAATACTATCAAAGGCCTTTTCAAAATCGACAAAACAAAGAATTAACGGAGTTCTCATTTCATTAGCTTGCTGCATTAAATACCTAACTATGAGACATGATAACTGCAACCCCGCCCCTTTCTAAAGCCGACCTGTTCATCCCTCAGAATACCATCAACCACTGGCTCCAGCCTATTCAACAATACTCTACCGAAAATTTTCAAGGCTACAGGTGACTAAGTGATTCCCCTCCAATTACCACACCTACTCAGACCTCCTCCTCTGGAACTTTAATGATCACGCCATTCTTCCAACCTGTTGGTATTATCCCCGTCAACCATATCTCACTGAATAATGTCTTCAAAAGAAATACTAATCAGTCCTCCTCCACTTTAAACATTTCCGGGAATAAACCATCCTCTCCTGGTGCCTTATAATTCTTTAAATGTTTTATTGCCGTAACTACGTCTTCTAGCCTGATCTTACCTTCATCAATATTTATTTATTTATATATATACATATATATATATAATATATATACATATATAAATACAGTATATATATATATATATATATATATATGCATATATATACATACATATATATACTGTATATATATATATATATATATATATATATATATATATATATATATATATATATATATATATATATATATATATATATATATATATATATATATATATATAGAGAGAGAGAGAGAGAGAGAGAGAGAGAGAGAGAGAGAGAGAGAGAGAGAGAGAGAGAGAGAGAGAGAGATCATTTGGACCATCTAGTTTGTTGCGAGATAAATACACTTTAATGTCCCTTTTTCTTCTTTGTCAGAGAAAAACGAAAAACAATCTTTAATTTCCTTATTATTGAAATGCGAAAGTTCCCATGGCTTGAAATCTGCTCTAGTGACGTTGGTGGAAGTAATGAATAATTACAGAGCGGTGCATCCTCATTTTTAACTTTTCCGTTTAAGGCAAAGTCATTTCACATGGTCCCTTCCCTCGGAGACTTTGTGAATTTCATCTCCAAGTTGTCAGGGTACACAGGAAGGAATTTCTTCTCCAGTTTTGTCGTTTCTAAATGGCTGATTTTAGTTTAAGGTCTGGAGGATTAATGTGCCTCCGACGATGACTGGACTTTCGTTCTCAGAAAATGAGACAGTTTGTAATTTGTATATAAACTCGCTGAAGAACACTGTTATAATTGTGATATTTACCATTCGCTATGTTCGTCATCATCAGCGCTACCGCTTAAAGCTCAGCATTTAAACGTTTTTCAGCTTATTCTAGAATTTACTGTTATTCTCTGTTCCCTGTGTTCCTCCCATCCGTGCCGGCACAAATTTGAAAGGTAGCGTGATAAGTCTTAATTACTCTTCATCATCTCAGGCGAGTAAGATATTACGGCAGACAAACTGCTTGTTTCCGTGTAATGGATAATGAAACTTTATATCAAATCCTTTTGTAAGGCAAGTAAATTTGGTTATATATAGTTTTTCATACCACTGCTCGTATTTTCATTACATTCATAGACGGTTTTTTGACTACCATGCACATGCGTCCACGAAGTTTTCCATACAGATAATTCCCCTATTTAGTGCGGGAAGATGGTAAACAGAAAAAAGGGTTGTGTGTGTGTGTGTGTGTGTGTGTGTGTGTGTGTGTAGGTAAAAGAGTAGATAGTGGGCTGAAGAAAATAAGAATGAGTTTTCAACAGCCACTTCACGAAATATGAAAGATGATAAGGAGAGAATTCTAATACTAAACTCTTCGGATTCCTTATCTGGAGTTATTTTCAAAATAGTGTGTCGATGACTATCGTTACTGTGACGCTAGATACTCATCGACACATCTTGCTTATATGAATAATAATGGACTCAGCAGCCATCAGGGTGTTTCCACATTACCTGGATCTCAGATATTTGCGTATGTCAAGCACTGAAGGCTATGAACTTCCATCCTGATATCGTTAACTTGACTTAAAATTCTCTTCGAGTTTGATAGCTTTGAGGATCTGCATAACAGGTCACCTGTTTGACGGAAGAAAAAAAAGAGCTCGCAGCAGGATGCACTAACGAAGTTATTTACCCATTAAAAACAGCATGCTTAAGATTAAAGTATTGCGGTATTATGAAAAAATAAGATCCACTACTTAATAAAAAAAAATAATAATAATCCGTTGTCCTTCCTCTTTCTTGTAGGGAATTCATTTTCCGCCTTGTTGTACTACGAGAAGTCTATCTACTCTTGTAATTCAAGAACACACCTCTAATTCTTTTGATATATAAAAGTGTACGAGTAGTCCGAACCTTGTTACCAGATTTCAGAGTCGTCACAACATTGCTTTTTTAAAGTTTATCATTCATATAATATTTAATTGAGCTTTTGTATTCTAATATCCTTTTGAAATTTTGTCCTCTCTCTCTCTCTCGTTTTTACCTGATGATGTGCGAATAAGTTCTAATTTCCCAAAGGGGAAATGTTGACATCCTACGGTAATTAGGGTGGATGTATTTTAATTTCAAGAATTCGTCAGTTTTAACTTACTGTGCATGTATGGTAGTACGACGCTTTCATGCCATAAACATTAGTTCATAAAATGCACATTGGCAAATAAAAAAAGAAAGGTATCTTCAAAAGTTTCAGAGCGGGAGGAGGACGGAAGACGATTATCCCTCATTATCATCTGTCTCCTTCTCATCGTCTTGAAGTCCCGAGAACGCCTCCCAACCCTCCGTTCGCCTCTTCTAATCTAATCCGGGTCCATGTGTAATTAAGAGGGCTCAGGCAAAGGGTGAATGAGCTGAAATGATGTTAGAGGGAAAAGTGTAAAATTTCCCTCTGCTGATATTTTTGGGTTATTGAGGGGAAGGGGCAAAGGCGAGTGATATATGAGGGATTTGTTGAGGAGATACAAATAGTGCATTTTACAATCTTGCTTCTCCATACACGTGCGTACAGACATACATAAACAGACGTAAACATTATGTACACACACATATATAGACATACGACACACACACACATACACACACACACACACACACACATATATATATATATATATATATACATATATATTTATATATATATATATATATAATTTGATTAATGTGCTGTCTGTCTGTGGCTCAGGGGAGAGAGAGAGAGAGAGAGAGAGAGAGATCAAACACCTGTTATACCCATACACGACTGTCTGCTTTGTGCACATGAGTGTGTCAAAGGGAGAGAGAAAGAGAGAGCTTATTGTCAAGAAAAAAAAACATAAAAGGACATAGATCCCTGAGAAATATCTCGATAATTTCTGCTCGGTCAACATCTAAACACATTCCACATTCTCTTTGACATAATAAAAAAAATTGGACGTCCTTTCCATGGAGAATAATTTTGCATTGTCAGTAGTTGCATTCAAAATCTCAATTCAATATTTTTCCGCAATGTCTTCCGATCTCCTGAGCTGGAGAGGGGAGAAATAAATCAAGTTAGGGGTTAGGTAATTGAAGCTAACACGGGAAAGGAAGCATCAGCGATTTCAGAGGCAGTAAAGGTGATAACTAAGGAGCTAAAGGAGAGTCTCAAGGTGGCAGTGGATTTGTTCTGGAAATGCTCCTATAGAAAGATGTAACTTAGTGCCTGATTATAGCAATTGCTTTGAGCATTAATATATTTAGTTTCTGTTCAAGAATGGCAGGTGCTGCTGGTCTAATATTTTAAATTCCACACAGCCACGATCGCACACGCACGTACACACGCACATCCATATATACTGTATATATATATATATATATATATATATATATATATATATATATATATGTGTGTGTGTGTGTGTGTGTATGTATATATATATGCATGTATACATGTATGTATATATATATATATATATATATAATCATGAAGCTACAAATGTCGCTTAATATCAAATTCACGCTAATAGGTACAGAGTTCGTTGTAAAATGAACTTGTTGTGAGCTGGGAAATGTGCCTTAGTTTCAGACTTCCACTCATTTGATTATTGTTCGTTATATTGTTGAACACGCAGCTTTATTATAAAATTTTATCACACCGTGATTTATATACAATCATGAAGCTAAAATGTCGCTTAATATCAAATTCACGCTACTCGAATATCTCCGATGCAGAATTATCACGGTACCAATTCATTTATCACTTGTATAAATTCCCCTTCAGTGATAATTCTCCATCGAAGGTATTCGCGATGTAGCATGAATTTTGATATTGAGCAACATTTGTAGCTTCATGATTGTATATAAATCACGGTGTGATAAAAAATTTCATAATACGAGCTGCGTGTTCTAAATAAAAATAACGAAACTCATCATGGCGGAGGGGTCATTGCCGAGGTTAAGTACAATTTCCCTGCTCACGACGGAAAACAGTACAGTAGATGACTTATACCTCTTTGATGGCGCGGTGGTAACGCCAACTGAGTCGCTGAATAGGTCCGTGTCAAGGGTTCGCGTCCCGACAGTACCCATTCATTTATCACTTAAATAAATTCCCCTTCGGTGATAATTCTCCATCGGAGATATTCCCGAGGTAGCGTGAATTTGATATTAAGCGACATTTGTAGCTTCATGATTGTATATAAATCACGGTGTGATAAAAAATTTCATAATAAGAGCTGCGTGTTCCAAAAATACCAACGAACTATCATGGCGGAGGTGGGTCATTGCCAAGGCTAAGTACAATTTCCCCGCTCACGACGGGAAAAAAACAGTACAGCAGACTCGGTAATGACTTATACCTCTCTTGATGGCGCGGTGGTAACGTCAAGTGGAGTCGCTGAATAGGTTCGTGTCATGGTTCGCCCTGACGGTACCATTCATTTATCACTTATAAAATTCCCCTTCAGGATAATTCTCCATCGAAGGTATTCCTGAGGTACCGTGAATTTGATATTGCGACATTTGTAGCTTCATGATTGTATATAAATCACGGTGTGATAAAAAATTTCATAATAAGAGCTGCGTGTTCCAAAAATACCAACGAACTATCATGGCGGAGGTGGGTCACTGCCGAGGCTAAGTACAATTTCCCCACTCACGACGGGAAAAAAACAGTTCAGCAGACTCGGTAATGACTTATACCTCTCTTGATGGCGCGGTGGTAACGTTAACTGGAGTCGCTGAATAGGTCCGTGTCAAGGGTTTGCGTCCCGACGATACCAGTTCATTTATCACTTATATAAATTCCCCTTCGGTGATAATTCTCCATTGGAGATATTCCTTGAGGTAAAGCGTGAATTTGATATTAAGCGACATTTAGGAAGCTTCATGATTGTATATAAATCACGGTGTGATAAAATTTCATATATATATATATATATATATATATATATATATATATATATATATATATACACATATATATATATATATAGAAGACAGAGAGCAGAGAGAGAGAGAGAGAGACCCACAGGTAACACTTTTACTAGATAAAAGTGTAATTGTAATAACCACAACGCCTCATAACTTATCAGGTGCTTCACACTTTTTTAATACACTTGCCGCTACGGAGCTAGTAAATAAAGAATCAGAATTTCTTCCTGTGGTTCTTTCTTCGTATCATTAGCTTCGTAGTGACAAGTTTATCCAAAATGTGAAGAAATGCAGGGTTAAGAGGGCAATGATATCACAATTATATATATATATATATATATATATATATATATATATATATATATATATATATATATATATATATATAATACAGTATATATATTTTTATCACAATTATATTTACATATATATATATTATATAAATATATTTTATAAATATAAAATATTATATATATATATATATATATATATATACATATATATATATATATATATATATATATATATATATAGAGATAGAGAGAGAGAGAGAGAGAGAGAGAGAGAGAGAGAGAGAGAGAGAGAAGAGAAGTCAATGGCATTAATTGCAGACTACATTTTTATGCACTTTGAATCAGTCTATACTTCTTTTCATCTTATGGTAAGCTTCTCAGGAATAAAGAAAGATTGTTCACGCTTGCTTCCATTTGCTTCTTACAATCGTGAACAATCTTTATTCTTGAGGAGCTTACCTGAAGAGAAAAAGAAGAATTATCGACTGATTCAAGGTTTCAATAAAAAAATAGTCTCTGCAAATAATGCCACTGACTTCAATTTTTAATTGCATAAGTGAGAAAATATGCCATAACACACACACACGCACACACACATATACATAAACATATATATAAATATGTATATATAGTACATATATACAGTGTATTTATATATATATATATTATATATATATATATATATATATATATATATATATATATATATATATATAGATATAAAGGTGTTCATTTCAACCAGAAAAAATATTGTAGAAATAATAGAAACATC
The DNA here is from genome assembly GCF_040412425.1 of Macrobrachium rosenbergii. Lineage (NCBI taxonomy): Eukaryota > Metazoa > Arthropoda > Malacostraca > Decapoda > Palaemonidae > Macrobrachium > Macrobrachium rosenbergii. Next base: position 48,383,836 of record NC_089752.1, on the reverse strand, counting down.
TTTGAAGGCTACCGCCAATTCAGTTTATTGTATTCAAACTCTCACAAATAGCCTGATTACTGCTGGCTAATAAATATTTCGTTCATTTGATTTACTTCATTCAGCTATAATCGATCAGTATCACACGTTCATTCTTTAGGAGTCATATATTAAATGAAACAGCTGTGCATTTCATGTTTTTTGTGTTTTTAAACACAACGTTACTTATTTGACTACTTTTTCAAGTTGAGAGATCGTTTGGTTATATAGCACTTGAAGAAATATTTCCAAAACTGTGAACGACTGTAAAAAATAATTTTTTTGTGGTGAAGGCGGTTTTGTTTAATTATTCACCTAAATTCCCGCTAATGATCCATAATGCCGGGAGTTTCATTAAAGAAAAATGACCCTCTACAGTATACAGAGTACTATTTCTAACAGTTCATATGCCTTATGATTCATAGTTGTACGAGTATAATGTATCTAATCCCGGAATCTTTCCGCAATATCAATATTTGGAGGAGTGGTAGCACCCTTTGTTTTTCCATTTCAGGTGTTGCAATTATAAGTGAAACCTTTCAGTCTAGTTTATATGAAAATAGATTCACAGTTTCACATTAAAGGATAAAGTAGCAAACAGAATATAATCCTAATGATGGCAATTCCAGGTAAGTATTACTTTTCAAAAAAATGTCGAATATATGTTGGACAATAATGGTGGTAATTGGAATAATGGCCATGGCCATCCCAAACGGCTCGTGGTAAAATTCACCATTGAATGTGAATTCACTCTAATACTCATTTTTAATGTCGAGACTAAACCCAACGCTTTTATGGAAATAATACATCTTTCCGGTATCGTAATCCTAATATAATCTTTTACATTAGGATGATCTTTTATCATGTAGCTGGAATTTTATTGGTTACGGTCGTTAGTTGGATAATACAGGACTTAATATCTGCAGAAAGCGTTTTTGTCTGCCACCTGTGCTTAATACAGATTTGATCTTATATTCTCAACTAACGGCAGGCATCTGGTCCCACCAAAATTGGAAATTTGGAAAGGTTCTCTGTTTAATGCAGTAATTAAGACTCGTGCACGTATACCTTTTAAAAGGCGAAAAGAGAGACAAGAGGGCATTCTGAAAGTTTGGTACTTTACATTGATAATCTTTGAAAGCTTAGGTGTAATGCCAAATATTTATAATGATGGACTTCTTTAAAGCCATTCATAAAACATCAGGCAAGAATTTATTAATATATTCCACTCTACATATTTTTTTATACTGTTTGTAATTTTCCATTCTATTGTGGATTGTTGACAGAATTTATAATACTTAGTTTACGACATAGCTCTGGTTTCTTTTTATCAGGTAAACCGATTTTCTTCAGAAAAGACGTTTTGCAAATTGGCAATGGCATTAATATCACACTTTTTAAAAATATTTTGCCATCACTAATATATTATTTTACCATCTCAATCCTACCTCCTTCCCATATGCTTTTCTGGTTGTTTATTTTAATACAACGCATTTGGTTCTCTATTTACAAGATCTCCTCATAAGCTCCATTTTTCACTCGTATCTCCATTGTAACTACTACAAAGGTCCTGGTACTTTTCACCTTTCTAGTTATTTCTCAGTTCTTTGACTCTTTTACATGCAAATCTAACTGCACATGACGTCACGTCAGCACAATAAGTGAGAGTCAGCGTACCTTCGAATTTCAGACGTTGTCTGGAAACAGCACACCCATGGCTGGAATTCTGTTGCCATGAGTGAAATGACATCGTCACGCACCACCGCGTTAGAATGTCACCTCTGTTTCTCTGCAGTTTCAAGAGAAATGAGATACGCAGAGAGTTTGAAATTTTGAGGTTAGATTTACTAGTATCAGGGCCAAGTTTGCTCTTACAACAATGATACCAGAGTCATATATTGGTCTCGTCCTTTCGAGCGTAAACATGTAAACGCTCACAAAATTAACATTCCCTTGGTCCATGCAACTCCGGAGGAAGTATATCAGTGCCTGTATATGTTTCCTCAACATTTGTACACAGACTCTTTTGTATCACCAAACAATGCAAACAACTGTGTGGGTGACGTAGATAATGACTGTAATCGCTGTTCACGGTTACAGAATTGTAAAGGATTTTCATCAAAGATCCAATGAAAACTAACGGAGCAGAAAGATCGTGTGATCGTACATCCCAGCCTTCTCTTTGCTTCCCTTTACTTTATGCAGCGCGCACCAAACGAAGTATATTTTAGGCCGCTACCTGTGAAATATAAAGACTGCGGAATACACACTGCGGGAGTATTGTATTTTTTGATGTCCGACGTGATATTTCCTCATGCAGCAGCTTAAAGGCGGCGTCACACGAGCCATATTGAGGCAGCGTATCCTCAAAGGCATGAGGTTTTTGCATGCGAACTTTACATATTAAGAGACGAACGCATTGCTGATAGCCGAACAAAAGAATGCATATTAGAAACGGAACTTACATGTGTAAACATAGCGGGACGTATTTTACTGAAGAACACAGAGAGATGCAAGTGTGTATGTGTGTGTGTGTGTGTGTGTGTGTGTGTGTATATATATATATATATATATATATATATATATATATATATATATATATATATATATATATATATATATATAATAATATATATATATATATATATATATATATATATATATATATATATATATATATATATATATATATATATATCGTCACAAACGCCTTCTACGTTTGTCATGATTTTTTCCTCTTGATTTTGCAAAAGATAAATTAAATTACAATATTTATCTCCCGAATATGAATAAACGTACATGTTAAAAGAAGTACTAGTTGTTTTGCTGTTTCACACCAATTCATTCCCATGTTTTCCCAGGCCCAGATAAGCCAGTGCATGTGTCTAATGAGAAACTAAGTGTGGGACCCTACCACAAGTCATTACTAAATCTGACCTGACCCTAGTAAATGCACTCCAGAGTTGGCATTTCTCGCAGCCACCTGCAAGTAGCACGCCCCCTTCGAGAGTTTCTTCTATTGTTATTATTGTTCTCAATTCCCCAGTCACGCGTGCCCCTCTGTATTCCTCTAAGTTTCCCATCCTTCCAAACTACCTGCAATGCCATCAAGGGTCACTTTTCCTGATCTGACCCGCACCTGCAACTCCGCCTACTAACACCTGCATCCCCATCTACAAATCCCTTGACTCTCCCATCTAACCCTTATCTGGCTGCCAGACAATGACCTTTCCAGGTACCTAGCTGGATTAATGACCCAACCTACGAGGAGGACAATGGAGGAACCATTAATAGGAGGCTGTCAGAAGTGTCAAAATACAACGTCATTGGAGCCGATCTTGGTATATATATTGGCTCCAACAGACCCTTCTTTGCTAGTCACCTTCCAGACATCACACTGCTAGTGCAATCTGCGCTAGTCCCTCTTCAGAAGCCACACCGCTAGTATAGTCTATGCTAGTCCTCCTTCAGGTGTTTCCCTGCTCATAGACCCTCTGCCCAACCTTCTTTTGAAGACACACTGCTAGTACACCCTGTACTAGCCACCTCTACAATGCCACTCTACGACTCCATCCTCCTGGCACTTCACACACGCACACCCATTAGTCAAACCTTATGTTACTCCGCTAGTCTGGTCTCCTGACTTCATGTCACTGGACACCTGATGCTAGCAGCCCCTTCTCAATTACCTGACAACATCCCCTTGTCCAGAAGTTACCAAGAGACTATGCCCAAGTCCTGCTTGAAGCATTACTATGCTACTATGCTGAAGATTCACGTATCCAGCTACTCACTTCTACGCGCTGATGTCCTATTAGCCTCCCAGTGCCCCTATTTTCGTCATACTTCTCCTTTGTTGGGGAACCTTGTGTGACAACACTTCTGCTGACGCCCTACTGCAGAAACTTGGCTCTACAATTCTCATGTCTTGTCCACGGACCTAAGGTAATGTGATCAGAGGTTGTTTGTTGGCCCCTTAACACTCCTAACTGTGTTTATATACCTGTTCTCCCAAATACCTGTAACCATATTCCTGTCCCTCCTTCAGAGAGCCCTGTGATTTTGATTGTGGTGGAACTGTGATCAATAGTGACTTGTTTTAGCTTCATTTGCATATTTGTGTATTGTCTTTAGATTTCAGTTATTAAGTAAGTAGTGCTTTGCTACTTAGCCTAAGTGAATTCATTTTCATTACACTCGAGTCCATTTGTATGTGTTTTCAACTCTCCTGCTCTTGCAGATCGTGATTTGAGTCCTTGTTGTGTGAGATCAACTGTAGGTCAATGGTGTCACCTTCCTGCATACCCAGGTGCCATATCCAGTCAAGATACCCAGACAATCAACAGTGCATATGCTTTCGCTCATCGCACTCTTTACTGTGCATCTTTGGATTCTCCCTGAGCTCCATTTTACTTCTTCTTCTTCCTCTTCTTCTTCTTTCGACCTTATTAATCCCACTGTATAGCAGGGTCAACCGCTCGAGTCAAGTTTCTCCATCTATTTCTATTCCTTGCATCTTCTTTCTCACCTTACCACATCCATCCATCTGATCTGCTGATGCCTCACACTCCTCCTCCCCATCACTGGAATGTTCTTAGCTCTCTTGATTGGTTCCACCTCCTCTCTTCTTATTGCATGGCCATAGTATCTCAGACGAGCTTCCCTAGCCTTCTCCTTCAAATTGCATATATATACCACACATTTTTCTGATATCTTGACTCTCCCTCCTTTCCAGTAGTGATATTCCTGCAATCCATTTCACCATCCTTATCTCGGTTCTTTCCAATGGTCCCTCCTCTTTCCTCTTAAGTGCCCAAGTTTCTGCCCAATATAATAGTATGGGCCTGATAACTATCTTATAAATTTTCATTTTGAGCCTTAATACCATTTTCTTGTCTAAAACAACTCCAGTTACTTCCCTCCATTTTTGCCATGCTTCTTTCACTATCTGTATCGCTGCTTTTTCAGGTCGGAAGAAGAAGAAGATGAAGAAGTAAAATAGAGTTCAGGGAGAATCCAAAGATGCACAGTAAAGAGTGCGATGAGCGAAAGCATATGCACTGTTGATTGTCTGGATATCTTGACTGGATATGGCACCTGGGTATGCAGGAAGGTGGCACCATTGACCTACAGTTGATCTCACACAACAGGGACTCAAATCACCATCTGCAAGAGCAGGAGAGTTGAAAACACATACGAATGGACTCAAGTGCATTGAAAATGAATTCACTTAGGCTAAGTAGCAAAGCTGCTATTATTGATCCCAAGTAGTTAAAACTCATTGTTCTGGTTTAGCACTGTACCATCTTCCACTTGAATGTTTACTTCTTCTTGTCCTTTACTATTAATCATTAGCTCTGCCTTTCCAATGTTCACTTTCAATCCTTTATTTTCTAGGGCTTCTTTCCATGCTAAAACCATTTCTTGTGGTTCTTCTTCTGTGTCGGCTATAATGACTAAATCATCATCAAACATCAGTTCTCACAGTTCTTTGTTGTTCCTTAATACTGATGTCAAAGTGTCTACAATGATGATGAACAAAAATGGACTCAGAGCTGAGAGCTGAAGCCAACCTCCACAGGGAATGCCTCAGTCTCCCCATATTTTGTCTGTACACTGGTTCTTGCCCCCTCATACATCATCTTCATTACCCTTACCAACTTCTCTGGTACTCCTCTCTTTCTCAAATACCAATAAACTACTATTCTTGGTACCCTGTCATACCCCTTTTCAAGATCCACAAAACATGAGTAAACTTTCCTCTTTCCTTCTAAGGTACCCTTTCATATGCCTTTTCAAGATCCAAAAACACATGTAAACTTTCCTGTTTCCTTCTAAATATTTCTCTTGGACTTGTCTTACTATATAAATAGCATCCACTGTGCTCTTTCCTTTCATAAACCCAAACTGATGCTCATGTATATCTATCAACCCTCTCAACCTCCCTTCTACTATTCTTTCTAGTATCTTGAATACATGCTCCAAAAGCTTTATTCCTCTGTAGTTCCCACAGTTTAACATGTCTCCTTTTTGTTTACACATTTTAATCATCCAACTATTGTTCCCGTCCCTTGGCATTTCCTCTACATCCCAGATCTTTTCCATGTGTGCACCCAGTCTTTGTCTAGATCTCCCAGTGCTTTAATCATTTCTATTGTTAACTCTGACTTTCCTGCAGCTTTATTTAATTTTCCTTTCTTTATAGCATTCTCTACTTCACTCTCCCTGATGTTTGCTATTGGTCCTTCTACTGGAGGAACATTTTCCCGTTCTTCACACTCATTCTCAGTGTTTAATAGTTGTGAAAAATATTCTTTCCAACTTCTCTTGACCTCATCTCCCTCAGTTAAGATATTTCCATTTTCATCTCCTGCATCCTGCCTGTCTTTTCTTCTCGCTTCTGCATCTCTATTTTGCTTGTTAGCCTAGAAAGGCTCAGTGTATAAAGATTTGCAGTTGTGACACTTTACTTGGGTACAACTGTGATATTTGTGTAACGTAATTCTTGAATCGTGCCACAGAGCTCCATTGATAGCTCCTGTACATATTTCATCTTCTGATTTAATTAGTGAACTATACTATCTAGTGGACAACCCAAGTTTACCTTCAACCCTTTTCATTTATTGGTAATTTAGAGTATTTTTCACTTGCACCTTTTCTCTGTTCATTGGAGAGCCGGCCCCCTTTCAGTCAGGCGTAGTTTTCCGAAATCATATTTTAGAGCCACCTTTCCTTCACATGGTAGCGAGACTGACAATATATACTGTATGTATATATATATATATATATATATATATATATATATATATATATATATATATATATATATATATATATATATATATATAGACATATTCATGCAGTTCAGACTACGCTTTTAGAACTAATTAGCAATGGAGCAGAGGGTGAGTTTATTAATATTTAATGAGCATTCTATATTGAACATGAATTTTATATTTTATCAGAAGATTAAGTTATGGACAATCTTCGTGTTCTTGCCTGTTTTACTTATCCTGAAATTAGGTTATTTATACATCTGATAATTATATGTTCATGTAAACTAATGGGAAGCTTGTAAGTGTAATTAAGGTACAGAAAAAAAGGTATTGTGCGACTTTAATGCCTTCCTTATCTTGCAACGGAGTTTTTCTCGAATCATTACTCTCAAAATGCAATGTAGTCATTATTATTTCATTTTGGATTACATACACATTCAAGAAAGAGAACCTTTTACTACCCTAGTTTTGAAGAAGTCTCCTTATGTAAAAGTTCCGTGATATTTATTTCTTCCCAAGCTTCAGGTATCTAGGAGAAAATAGTTTTTCGATTCGAACTTTTATTTATTATGCTCACAGATAAGTTCATGAGACTTGGTCGAGTGGGTTCTCCTGGCCGAGAGAAGAGCGCACTATTTTAAAGTTTTTCCATCATTGTTGCTGCGCAGACCCGTCGTCCACTGTCCTTATCTTATTTAATTTTATCTCTTTTTTTGAATTCATAATAAAATTATGGGTGCAGGACGGCTTGTTTTATAAATAATTTAAGGGATTTTTTTGCTGAAAGGTAAATCGAGAGTAAAAAAGTTTTAAAGGTGTAACAGGAGGAAAACCTCGTAGTTTCACTTTGAAACAATTGTTAGGAGAGGGCTGAAAGAAAGAAGAAGAAGAAAAAAAAGAATATGAACGGAGTAAAAGGAAGGAAAGGGATTGCAGCTAAGGGCCGAAGGGATGCCAAAAAACCCTAAGTAATGCCTACAGTGTACCGCGTGAGATGCACTGACGGCATTACCCCACTACGAGCCTTATTTTTTTTTTTTTGCTATGACAAGGAAGAGTGTGGACGCAGAAGCAGCTAATTTATAAAAAGGACAAAGAATATTTCATTCAAGATATAATAACCTTTAGATGATATACTTATGTAAACTCGGCCCTATGATTTAATCGTCCATTGGAATCCCAAAATTAAGAAGACTGTTTTCAAGGAAATTCTTTGTACAATAAGTGTTTTAAAAGATATGGCAAAGATTCAGCAATAATGGATGTTTTTCATTAGTAAAACCAACGCCAGGCTCTCAAGCACTTAAAATTGACTGCAGCTTAAATTATTCATCTAGTGATAAGAAACAATTGTTTCTGTATTTTTATAGTGTTAAGAGTCGATCTATCTTCTTTTTCCTCTTTCCCACTATGTAAGGCCTAAACGCAGAGGTTGATCGGGAAAGCTACAAGGCAGAATTCATTCATAACTTGCCTCTGTTAATCAAGAGAGAGAGAGAGAGAGAGAGAGAGAGAGAGAGAGAGAGAGAGAGAAAGTTCATTTCCTGTAAAATATGTTTCTCTATAAATCCTCAGTGTTTAAAAGGAGATATCATCTACGGGGGGTTTCAACCTAGCGGTTTTGCTTTGAGTTAGATAAAATATTGAGAATTTTTACTCCCCAAATATTTATGACCCTGCAAGCAGTTATGCAAAATGTTCAAGCATGGTATTATTAATTTTGCACGCAGATATAGTGAATGCTTTCACTCCTGCAACCGGTGCACCTTTCTTCAGTCCTTGACTTATGTATCTGTTTTGAGCGTTTCCTTCTATTTTCTTCTTTTTACAGGTGATGACAGCAGGGAGGCAGGGAAGAAAATGGATCTCCAAGAAAAGCTGCCATTTGGGATCCTCTTACAAGAATTTCTCACGCTCCTTCTAGGAATCCAAGGAAATGAAATTACTTCCTTCTTGCGCCCACGTTAGTGCATCCCTCACTAGAAGAAGAAGAGGCTGGAGAAGATGAGGTTCCTTGTCTTGAAAAGGAGCATCAGGCGCATACAGGAAAGACTTCCACGTCCGTAATTGATGCAAAAGCATACGTTTTCCATTCCAGCGTATTCATTTTCATTAACATGTTCAATTCCAGTTCGCCTACACCGTTTCCAGCTTCTCCAAATCCATTCCAGTCCTTCAGCGAGACATAATATTCATCTTGGTACTCGTTCAGTGAGACAGTTCGAAATTTGCTGCAAGGAAATACTCTCAGTCTTAGCGTAACTGCGCCTGTTGCTCACGAAATTGAACACTGATGTCAGAGGATCAATTAACTTGTGATCTTAACTGACGTCGAAACGATCGGTTAATCAGTTGCCTTACATTATGTCGAAACGGTTGCTTTATTAGTGACATTACCTTGATGTCGAAACGAACAGCTGATTAGGACCCTCAGCAGTGGATGAAGATGTGTAACACTTGGAAAGTTTTGCTTTTCTTACTCTTACAAAAATAACAAATCTTTTGAACTTATTTAAGTATTATTAGGGCGCAAATGTAGATACCGTTGGTCATCGTTTTTCAGCGTTGATAAATAAAAGGCTTTAATGTTTCTCCTGTCAAGGAGCTTGCCAAAGTTTCGCTTTAAGAAATGTTGAACACTGTTTTGTCCCCATAGGAAAGTTGAATATATATGTTGTAATATTCTCAAGAAAAAGCATGGCGTGTGTTATATCACCTGCCGTATGCGACAACTGTAATCTATCATTAAACTACGTTTTTAGGTTCCGTCGTTCACCCTAGGCTAGCCGCCCTCATCACTGACCCACGCATAAGTATGCGGAATAAGGGTACCTTTATCTAAGCTTAGGGACGGTACGTAATGTCTGCAGGGTCGGGACACGTTCCCCGACCCCATGCTGCAGAAAACATAAACAGTTCTCGACAGCGTACGAGGGAGAACTGGCTCGAGAATGACAAAGAATGACAAGGAAATATCCTTTTCCTTATTCCACAGGCCATCTTGGAATGTCGATTTTTTATAAGATATTTCATCTCAAGAGAGATTGTCTATGCACCTAGGAGATGATTGTACCAGGAAGACATTAGATGTCCATTACTCGGAAATAAATCGTAATCTCCCTTGTGGTACACGAAGACGACCAGGTGTTTCTGAACCCATGTGAGAGCAATATATCGTAATGTTTTCCTCTCTGTTGAGTTGTTAGTGAGAATTTTTCCTCCAACTGACCCTTTTTTTTTATCAGTGGCCTTGTCGTCTTCCTCCTCTTCATAATTGCTTATGATTTTTCTGAAATTTTTTCTTGTGTTCTTATTGCTTTTTGTTCTCTCCTATTGCGCTCGCTCATCAACATTTTCATTTCATATACTGTATACAGGATTATGTGTTGCAGTGGAGATGAATGTCTCTATCTCTGTATCCATCTATCTGTATCTTTGCCTCTCCATCAATTTTACATCTCCTTAACTAAGTATCACTATGATACTTTATCCATTATAAGAAGTATGAGGTTTATAGGCAATGCACTTATAAAATTCTAAGCTTTTTCAATATTGTCATCGTTCTTCCACGCAAATTTATATGGTATTCAGACAAACAGGATCTAGATTACCTTTTTGAAAATGATACCGAAGATGTAAAAACTGTCTGTGTACAAAATACTGAATCTTTCAAGTAAAGGGAGGATTAATTATGTAATTTACGTTTATATTTTTTTGGGTTTCAGTTTCCAAAACCAACTGATTTCTGGTCTCTAGAAATGGCCCTCTTAATTTTTTTTTCTTTTTACGGTTTCAAAATTCAAGTATCAGTTTTGGGCTTTACAAACTCTAAGATATCAATTGTCATGGGTTATATTACTGTTTTTTTTTTTTTACAAATGCCTTTAATTGGCACATGTCCATTTCCCTTTATTACAATTATTTTACACACACACACACACACACACACACACATATATATATATATATATATATATATATATATATATATATATATATATATATATATATATATATATATATATATATATATATATATATATATATATATATATATATATATATATATATATATATATTATTTTTTTTTATACCGCATTTTTACCCCAGGAAATGATGATGGGTGAGAAATAACGGGCACCTATTGCTCTTTCTGTAAAGATGCCAAATAATTCCACGTGCGAAGGACATGAATATAAGATAGTCGTAAAGGTTTGAGATTTAAAATAGTTTTTGATCTTTTTTTATTAAAAAGTGCATGAGATGTGGATATAAAACAGTATAGGGCTGTTCCCCTAAGTGTATCATGAAGTGTGTGATCATCTTCCCAGAAGTGCCAAAAGTTAATTATTTATTTGAGATTTGTTTTTTCTCCATACTGTAAACGGTGTAGATTATTCATAGTTATTATGGTAAACAAATAGATTTCTATTCATTATTATTATTATTAACATGATTATTAATAATATGGTGGCTGGTGCGTATTTTTCTCACTCAATTTTTCTTTCATGCACTGTTGAGCTACTTAGCAATTTGCATGTCGAATTTAACTTTCTTTTTAAATTGGTTTTGTTTGATAATTTCTTGTTTATTCAGTATATCGAATCATATATGCCGTTGTCAGGGAATCATAATTATATGAAGGTAAATGAAGATGTTAGATAGACATAAATTGCTACGGAGACCTGAACGTATTTACATATAACCGAGTTTATATTCATGATTGGTTAAAAAGGTAAGGATACATGGACGTTTATGCATATGTCCCACTTAATATTCGTGGATACTTTACAGGATATGTATACGTCAACCCATAAACATAAGGACTTAGCTACTATGCATTGCTGCTTTTGTGGGGTATGCATACTTTTGTCTATATACAAATGGACATAAAATGTACGAACACGCATACTAAGTCTTATGGAATAATGCGCATGAAATACGAAAATATATGAATATCATTAAAGAAATTACATCTTCATGAATATGGGCAAGGCATATGGTGCATGCATGTTATTACAAAATGGCCCCGGGATCTGCGTAATTGAATGAGCTCTCTAATGAGTTGCATTACTTTCCCTCTCATCAACATCGACATATCCGTGACCTTTTGTCCAATAATTCGGTCGACCCCCACTGAAACCCATTGCGTCGTTCGTTTCGTTATAGGAGACCCATTCTCCTGAGCGTTACTGTTATGGCTGTTACGTCCGAGTCGTTAAGTTGAGTTTTTATTGTTGTGAGTTTCAGGTTCATGTTATGTCACTGTTTTGCTGTTGTGTATTTGTATGTGACATACTTCAATACCTTTGTCTTTTACTGCACCCCATAGATGTCCTTTTGTTATTTTTCTGACATGACAGGATCATATTAAAAGGGATGTACGTTCGGCATGTTTCAATAAGGTTTTTTTGTAATTTACAGATTTTTTCTGAGGTGAACAGACAAAATTAAAAGAACCAGGAGTCGTCATTCATCGATTCATGTATGACACCTGAAACAATTACATTATTTGAAAAAATAAGCCTAATGTTAGACAGTTAAGATGAACAGAATTGGATTAACTTCCAACCAGGCCAAATCAACTGTCACTAATACGAATTGATATAAATTCTCTTTCATTCATTATAAATGAATCATGGTTATGTATATATAATTAGATATATATGTGTGTGTATATATATATATATATATATATATATATATATATATATATATATATATATATATATATATATATATATATATATGTATATATATTCCCCTCTGGCAACACTGCTTTATGTACAAGGTTTATTCAAAGAAAAAAAAATTGCTACACTGCTGCTCCAGCTATTAACGCATTGCTCTTTTCAGGTTTATACTAGACGTACAGTCACTCAAAAATGTTTTGCAACATATTTCAAAACTTTTCGGGCAACAGTTGATCATAGCGACATCTGGCGCTATTTGGCAACTCCGTCGTAAGCGCATGAAACAAGCACAGACACGACTGGTGCGTCAGAGAAATTGCCTCCCGTTTCCCTTGAACTGGTTTTTATTTCTCTCTATCATTATTATAAATCCTTTGTTTCTTTCTTCATCATTATTAGAATTCCTTTTATTTAATCATTTTTACTCTCTCTGTCTCTCTATGCCACTAAGTATCCACTGGGTGTTTCCTGATTTTCTCCCTATACTTTTCCATTCGGTTATTTATCCATGAAAAAGAAAGTCTCTGAATTTACTCCCATGAGGATTGAATAGATGACTAATTACAGTTGTTTATTTGACTCTTTTACCCTACCACCATGAGCAAATATTTAGAAAATGTTTCGTTATTTTTCGGAATACGGATTTTTCACATACCATTCTTTTTTAAACTGTTAACCGTATGATTAATGACCAAAATCGAATAAGAAAAGCACATTTCCTTGTATGTATAAAATAAATATATTATTGTTAGGTGAACGAAAACTTGTGGAACATGTTGCAAAACATTTTTGAGTGACTGTACATAAGTTAAAGGCTGCAACAGCTATCACCTTAAGATTAAATGGAGTAGCAGAGCAACCGGTTTTGTTTTTCATTGCGTCTCTGTGTCTTAGTTGCCACCTGATACAGTTAAGATTGAAATTAATGGAAACATTCGACGGAATTATCATTTATTTTCAAGATTTTCCAAATAGGAAGCTGATCGCTGGATAATGCAGTTGAAAAAAAATCACTATGGGCAAATCCATAAAACACTCTGGCTGCTGAACAGAGATCTGTTTCGTCAGAGTAGAACTTTAATGAGCTACCAGGATAGAAAGAGCCTTGACGCACTGTTCATATTCATCTTTTCAGTTATGCTGTCGAGACTTATCACTGACCTCTATTTCGTATTTTTCCATGAGGGGCACGCTTTGGAATTATACATATGCTCATATTGACGTTTGGATAGGGCAACTATGCTACCCAGTTTTGGAAAGGACAATCAGCTAAAGCGCTGCAGAGTTTGGGTTCATGTTTGATAAGTCCATAGATCACCATGGCCTACATCCCACCAGCCGATCTGATCTGCTGTTAACTTATGCCAGAAGCTGCAGGGATCGAGAAAAGGGCATGGACTCACTGAATACACACACAAACACACACACATATATATATGTACATGTGTATGTATGTGTATATATATATATATATATATATATATATATATATATATATATATATATATATATATTATATATATATATATATATATATATATATATATATATATATATATATATATATATATATATATATATATATATATGCGTACATATACATTTATTCCTTTGGGTAACAACGAAATCGGTAGAAATGCAACTGCATTTGAAATTCAACTTGGGTTAAACGATATTAAGAGTGTCTGTCAATCATGCCTTCTTCCAGTAATTACGGTCGAGAAGATTCGGTGTAATTTATGATGATGCACTTAATGCTTGTGGAGTAAAGATAATGAAATAAACGTAATCTGGTTTGCAATTTTTCCCATTTTTTTCTCTTGTATTTGTACATGAATGTAACTTTTCTTTAAATTATTTTATAGCTGATGTTATTGGTATTATTGTTATTATTCGAACATTACTGTAACTCTTTTCTTTAAATTACTTTATAGCTATTGTTATTGGTATTATTGTTTCGAACATAATTGTAACTTTTTCTTTAAGTTTTCTATAACTATTGTTATTGGTATTTTTGTTATTATTCGAACAATACTGTAAGTCTTTTATATAAATTATATTAGCGCTACTGTTATTTGTATTATTGTTATTATTCGAACATTACTGTAACTCTTTTCCTTAAATTATCTTATAGCTATTGTTATTGGCATTATTGCTATTATTCGAAAATTAACGTGATAAACTCATTAGGGCGACTACCTGGCTACAGGTAACTCCATTAAATAAAGGTATCTGTTTGCGAGAAAGGAAAGGTAGATCAAGAAGTTAAAAACCGAACTGGAAAATAAATGAATTACCGTAAACATAAATTCAAAAATACTTTCTTACAATAAGAAAGGAAGATATTTGAAAAAAAATAATTTATGAACCGTCTACAAAATTTTCTGTGAAATACCAGGGCTTTTCAATCTCTATAACTAAAATTAGAGCGACATTATCCACCCTTTTAAGCTCTTATGAAGCGAACATAATGGACACAGACTCCACTGGGCTAAGTTGCATGTTTCGGACCTCGCGGGTGCAATGGTAGCGTTTTTCTCTCGTGAGGTAATTACTCAATGTTATCCTGATGTTAGCCATGTCATGATCTGGGCTGGTGTTTTACGTCTCGAGGTTCAGTCCAGTACTGAATGTGTATCACAGTACAGGAACAGGATTGTTAGGAAACTGGATTTTGAGATTCATGAAATCTTTAAATATTTCTTACTGTCCCTATTTCCACTTTCATAGAGTATCGCAGTTTAATTTTCTCTTTCCTTAAAAACCTGCAGTTCCTTCAGGTTTGTTGAGTTTCTGTCATTCTGTATACGACGTACTATTCTCATATATATATAAATACATATATATATGTGTGTGTATGTGTGTATTTATATATTACTTTATGTGTATATATATAGCATACAAACACCTTTTTTTCTCCTTGGAGAGTGTGATTTCAGAATGAATCAGCACTAAGCATTTCTCCACACTAGTTGAGACCAGCCAAGGTCAATTAGTCAACCTAATTAACTACATAGGTCAAGATAAGAACAAAAGGCTGCCAGAGAATGAGCAAAAACCTTAAGAAAATTCTTATAGGAATTACATGAAGTAGCTATATTTTCTTTCTTTAATTACCATAACTATTAATTAGTATGAAGCAGACATAAGTCGGCTGTCTACCATTGCGTCCACATCTTCCATTACGTAAATTCGAGTTTACCATTTATATAAACTTTCTTAAACTGAATTACGTATACTGGAAAAACCTAAAAGAATCGATATGTCTCATTCATGACTACGCTGCTTCAGATATAGATCAAGGAATGCGTCTGCTATTCCAGCGCACTGTGGGGATCTGAAAGTGTCTGGAACGTCAGACTCAATTATCAAGTTAAAGTGGGCAACCAAGACGTTTAACATCTTGCTACACCCCGTAGGCGGGTATTGCCGTCTATGCACCTCGTGCGGTGCACTGTAGGCAATACTTACGGTTCTTTGCAGTATCTCTTCGGGCCCTAGCTGCAATCCCTTTTGTTTCTTTTACTGTACCTCCTTTCATATTCTCTTTCTTCCATCATACTTTCCACCATCTCCTAACAACTGATTCATAGCGCAACTGCGAGGTTTTACTGTTACATCTTTCAGACCTTTTACTGTCAATTTCCGTTTCAGCGCTGAATGACCTCATAGGTCCCAGTGCTTGGCCTCTGGCCTAAATCCCATATTTAATTCAATTCAGTAGCTCGGTACAGAACGTGCATGGAAAACTTATCGAGAGGAACCTAGAAGAGGTTACAGATACTAGGCCCTGGTGAAACATTAAGTTATCATGGTATAGGAACCTAACCTGGTGTTGATGTAGTACCTGTGGAAGTTGTGATTAATTAGCTTTGTTTGTAGACGTGGTCGCTCAAACTAACAGAATATTCGATGATCGATCAGCAAACGGTTATTGAATTCCAGTGAATTAACGAGAAGTTTCTTAGCTTAATGTAAGATACGCCTGCCTTGTCTGTAATAATCGATGTATTGTTTTAGATTTTCATGAAAACCGTTGTACTTTTATTCCATAGTTTTTATGATCTATAAGGATAAAATCATTTCTTCAGACTGTGAATCAGTCCGCGTTTACAGTTGGCCCTATTTTAAAAAAGAAAAGAAGAGTCTTGATTACTGAGTAGGGCGAAACATTTTTAAACTTAGATGTCAAAATTTAGTTGGTGAATAAAATCCCAGATGATGAATAGCCGCCGCTCTGGAACGGTCTATGTTATTATAACTAATTTTTAATAAATACTGGGAAATACAGATCATTAGGAAACTGCGTGCGAAAAAACTTCAAATAAATGCTGTGAATAAATTAGTTTTCATACGGTTTGTTTAGTTCTTCTCAATCGGGAAAAAATAGTTGTGCCTCATTATCCTGAAATAAAGCCATAGCAACGTTTCTACAGAATTTTTTTCCTCGTCTCCAATCAATCTGAATAAGTAAAGTCACTGAATCTAATTTTCGTAATCCATTCCGTTTCCTTCGCATTGTCTCCTTTAATGCAAACGATCTCGACATCGCTAAATTTAACTCATGGTGAGTTTTTTCTCATGGTGAATTAACCTACTAACGCTTACTGGTAGAATGAAAATGTAAAAATACATTTGGGAATATTCAGGTCTCAGGTTTTATTTTCCGTTTAACTTATTCTCTATATCGCTTACATTTTTATCCGCGGCTGAATAACTAGAGAAATACGAGTATTAAATGGTATGTAGTTATATTAGTGATGGGCAAAGTCAGGCAGTATTTTCGTTAACATCCGGCTTGTAGCATCCATAATCAAAGCAATGATTCGGTTGAAGTATACAGAAGATATCTCCCATAATTTTTTTATGTAAATATCGTCGAAAGAAAAAAGAAGTGTTGATTCCTCAAACTCCATTTTTTTTCTTTAAGGATAATGGATCTTATTTGGGTTTCTATCTGGATGTTCTGCTGCTTTTTTTTTTTTTTTTTTTTTTTGCCATAGGATTTAGAGAGGTCTTTGGTGTTGGTGAAGAAACGTGGAGGAAATGCGAGAAGGAGCGGCGTCTTAGACGGCATTAGTTGAGCGCAAACCATGAATTCCTGTGCTTCATGGAGCATGGCTGTATTGAACTGAACTGAAATATCACATTCAGGCCAAAGGCCAAGCGCTGGGATCTTTGAAGATATTCAGCGCTGAAAATAATAATGCTGAAACAACTGGAACGTAAGATGGAAGATAAAGATTATGAACGGAAATATAGTAAAAGGAATGAAAGGGGTTGCAGCTAGGGGCCGAAGGGACGCTGCAAAGAACCCTAAGTAATGCCTAAAGTGCACCATGTGATGCCACTGACGGCACTCACCTCCTATGTGGAACATGGCTGTAGTTCTATGCGGTTTCTCTTTTACTCTTTTTTATCGACATGCGATTTTTTTATGTTCTTCACTGAAGGCTTTTAGTGCGACCTTCATTACTTCCGCTAACGAAACTGACAGGTTTATTTTGGTAAGATGTTTAAAGAACGGGAGAAAATATCTTGATAAAAGTGGGCGGATAGTTCAATTATGTGGCCTTGCGAAGGTGTTTAACTTTTGGGAGATTTGCTTGTTTTCACGAATTTTTCCAGTTAAAACCGTGTCACATATTATAAAAGATTAGACTTTTAGCAGTTTCAGTGCTTTATATCCAGCTACAGCTTTGTGGGATCGTATTCAAATTGGTAAATAATAGTAATTATTCCATAATAATTAAAATTACCAAAGTTGTCCTTTGAAGATCAGTTTTGTAACACGCCAGGTAATTTTCAGTAGTCAAGGTTTAATTAAATAGTTAGTCTCTGTTTATGGCGGGGGACATAACGTGGCATAATTGAAGAATGCTGTCAACTTAGAGCTATTATAATAACTAGTCTTGAGTAATGATTAGTCTTATGTTCTCCTTTAAAACTGAATTTGCTTTCTTTCTTTCCCTTGCTTAGAACTGATAACTGCAGTTGTTTTACAACGGCTGTGATTTTTAATGCATATAAGATTCAAACGACGTTGAATGTTTTTAGTTCAGTTATGCATAATTTCATGCGAAGAACAATTTCGTTTGTACATTTTTATAATTCGAAAATCACGATCGTACAGAATCATTTGTCCAGTTTTAACTGCAAATGCAAATTGTTTGTGATAAATGTATTACATCGTGCTTTGTGTAAATGTTTATGAAAAAAAAACTAACGCGTAAGCTTGCTTTCCAGAATAACCACTGATTAAAACCGAAGAGATTTTTATGTTTTCTGTATAGATTTGCTATCTGGGTCAGCAGTAACATTTTTGTTTAAATAGAACGTCATCAGTCAGTAAAAGCATGAAAAATGAAAGGCCATTCAGAATCCATGAGGAAGTGATTTACTTAATTGTGCATTAACTCATTTTATTCTATTTCTCTTTTAGTTTCGCACCTTCATCGCCTTATCAAAAGGATTTTCGTTTCTGACTGAATTTGTAAAAATTTGCTTTCTTTCAATTTTTGTGATTAGTTCGTCTTTAATTTTCTTATTTTCTCCATTTTACTTTATTTTACATGAATTTCACTAAGATCTCACAATAATTTTTTTGGATATCTTTGTCAATGAAGTCTTTTAATTTATTCGCAAGTATATTTTGGTTTTGCTAAGTAATAATAATAATAATAATAATAATAATAATAATAATAATAATAATAATAGTAATAATAATAATAATAATAATAATAATAATGGATGAATATTTTCCATGTGTATATTTTATTCTAAATCCAAGACGTATTTACTATTAATACACAAGAAGAATTTTCCTTTTAAGTTATGCCACTTGGGAACGACGACTGGTCCTTTTCTAAATACCATTGTAAAATGAATGCAGTATAGAACTTAATCTTACTTGTGCAAGTCTTGTGCATTTGTCCGAGGTACGAAACAATGAACTGGCTTCGGTTTTCACTGGAACAGTTTCATATCAATCGTCAGTAATACTTCTGGCACACGAGCGACGTGTCCTCAGTATTTTACGGTAGATACACAACACCTCCATTGCCAGTCGAAGCTACAGTAGGGCATTCTAGATTTGGAAATGAGTAAACAAAGCTGCACCTGTAAATCTGTGCAGTTATTTTAATTCGCTGCTATTAATGAGGCCACAGGGATTTAAAGATGTGTCCCCTTCCCACTGCCAGTGTACACTTCACGCAGACTATACGAGCGAATTTATTGACGGCCATTTCATTAATGACATTCGCAAGTGTTGTGTGTTCCAGCGGCCGTAAAGCGAATCTCCGCTCCCAATGTTGTTATATTCCTTTCGAATAATGTCTGACAAAAGGGCCGTTGGTTGTAAATCCAACTAATAAAGTTTACTGAAATAGGCTTCGAAAGTGGGTCAATGCATTAGCTTTAAACGTTAGTTATTTGTAGTCGTCTATTAACCACGATGATTTAGTACTGTTCTCGTTTCGCTTTTTCCACAAAGGGCCAATTTAATGTGTCAAGTCCAACTGTGCTTTAATGGAAATCCTGAGATTACCGTCCAAATTCATTGATAATTATTCAGGAGAGACAATAATATACCTTTTCATTTTACAAAACTGATGAATGCGTTTTGAAGTCGTTTGAATATAAACATCATGGAAGGTATTGCACGGGTTTTTTGTTGAGGATAGTTGTTCCTCTTCAGCGATAATTACTGAAAAACTTAATTTAAACTGAAATAACATGTGTGTGTGTGTGTGTGTGTGTGAAATTGCAGGCGTCCTTTCCTTACTCCTCTCGGTCATGTACTGTACTGTTTATGTCTTACATCACAGTCCTTGAAATTTATCAGTGAAATTTATTTTCAAAGCAGTTTACAAAATTCACTTTGCTCACATCCTTTTCAGAATGAATTTGCGGTCCAACTTTATCAAGAGTCCGTTTCCCTAAATTAGGGATGAGAGAGAGAGAGAGAGAGAGAGAGAGAGGCCAGAGGCACATTCAACCTTTCTGTGCAGAATCTATCTATCTATCTTTATGTATATATATACATTACTTTTACACACACACACACACACATATATATATACATATATATATATATATATATATATATATATATATATATATATATATATATATGTGTATATATATATATGTGTGTGTGTGTGTGTGTGTGTGTTTATGTGTGCGCAGAGACACTACTGTAAATGTAATTATTTAATCTGCTCAATAAAAGATACTCTGCCATTACAAATAGAAGCAATGCATCTGGTATATGCGTAGTTTGTTGCTCCCGGTATTTTATCTCAACCAATTTCGAGTGTCCTCAATAGAGAGAGAGAGAGAGAGAGAGAGAGAGAGAGAGAGAGAGTGTTCTTTTTCCTTGTTAGGAAGACTATTTCGCTCATGTCGACAAAGTTCTTTGGGTTTTCGTCCTTTTCAGTAGTTGATAAGCTGGCTGTCCGCCGAGTTAAAAAGAAACTTTTTGGGGTTCTTTTCTCTTCTTTCTTTTATTTACACTTAAATTTCTTACCAATGTTTACGGTATTTGTATTTGTGCTTTGTTAAAGTGTTATGTATCGGCCGTTATTTTGAAAACTTATATTGTTAATATTGTTTCTCAAATAATGTTTCTCAGCGTTTTTTTATTAAATTTTTCAAGATAATCTGCCTTTTTCTACATATACATATCATACATACGTTAGTATATATCCTAGATTGCTTAATATGATATATATATATTATATAATATAGATTATGTGTGTGTGTGTGTGTGAGTGCAAAAATAGTAAATAATATTGAAAAATTAACCATCAAGAACAAAATTTTAAAAAAGACTAATATTAATAAATTTTCCAAATAACGATCAATACATAACTTGAACAAATACAAATCCAATAACCATAAATAATAACGAGAAATATGTATATATATACACATATATATTATTATGTATATATATATGTATAATTCACACAGTACCACTATTATATATATAAACATGCGCATAAATATATATATATATATATATATTGAACTGTTACGCATCTTTGATCATTTTACTCACACCATCAAACTACCACGCATCTACAATCACAAAATAACCTACCAATATATAAAAAATGCACAGGTCCTACTCCGTGTACGGAAATTATCCTTACGTTTGAAATAATCAGAAGGAAACTATAGTTTTTTGGGAAGCATACATTACCAATTCGAAAGCTCTCGATAGGCCATGCAAGCTGGTGAGCTTTCAGTTAGTTGCTCAAGAAAATAAATGCAAGAAAAAGACTTTATATTTGAAGATAAGAGAGGAACTTCTGAGTTTAAAGACTATAAAGCATGATAGATCTTATCAGGTACTGTCTATATGAAAGGTGTCTTCATTTTCATTTCTCCTTAACCTCCTTTTCAACAGACCAATAAGTGCATTCCCACTGTAGGAATATTCAAATGTGGTTTCACTATTTCCAGTTACCCATTCCTTTTCCACCTTTTCACTAAGTTCCATGCATCCTCTAGGCTCGCGAACTTAATAGAAGCATCTTTTTGCATCTTCAGACATTACACGATGTGTTCTTTCTCATACATTCCTTTTATTCTTTATCTTTAAACATCGGCATCTTCACACGAAGCCTGAATTTAAAGGATAACGCATGAATGAATGAAAACTTCAGGTCTGGCGTCTTTTTTTTTTTTTCTCTCCTTACGTGCCATTACCTCAGCCTTTTTCTCACACTGTTCCATTTCCTTCTGTGAATTTCACTTATACCAGCAATTCTATAAACGATGCAGCTTTTCCTCCTTATCTGATAAAATACTGATGAGCTTTACAAATTTTATTTGTAAAATTATATCTTGCAGCTGTCTTATAGAAAATTTACCAGCTGTTTCACAGTGCTCTCTGTTCTCATGAAGGATGTTTATCAATTATTTTTAACACATTATTGCATATATGTATGACTGTTTTTGTGTCCCTGGTGTAGATGTTTGCCTATGTATCAGAGAGAGAGAGAGATCAGAGAGAGATTTCAGATAGAGATGAGAGTCAATGATATTCACGAAAACCATCTCTTTAATCATATCAGACTCCATAAACATTCCCAAAAGTGACAGTTCCAGTAGCAGACCAAATGGGAAAGCGATATCATAATCATAATCCTTTAGGTGTTGTGTTGCAAATGCGAATTTCCATGAGACCCAAAAACTGGTTCAAAACACCGCACGGTCAAAATGCAACCCAGAGACATTAATCGAAATTTCATAACCTTTGCTGACCTCAGGTAAATTCTGGAACGAGAGACCAAGAGAGCATACGCAACAGGCAATAGACAGGTTTTGTCTTCCTCTCCTTAGAGTAACGAAGAAAAAACAAATGACACTATCTATTTTCCTCTTTCTCTTCCTCTTCGAAAGGATATTTTTAGAATCCTTTTTAGAGTAAGTGCATGATACGAAGAGAATGCAATAGAAATCTCCATTCCCCTCCACTACCCACGTCCTCACCCGCCTCTCTCTCTCTCTCTCTTCACTTTTTCCCCTTTCCCCGTCTAAAGCCCCTGTGGGCATAGTTTCCCACAGGAAGAGAGAAAGGTTCACGTTTAGTATGATTAAAGGTAGGTTTTAGAGAGGGCTGTGTTATGGCGTTCAGGATGGAGAAAGATTGGGAACATGTCCTTAAATGGAAGAGAGGTAACGTCTGGTAGAATGGTTCAAGTACTCAGAAGTAGGATAACGATTTTCTTAATATTAAGAATGATATAGATGGATACATTTTTTAAGAACGAAAGATTTTTTAAAGGACGTATGAGAAGGCCGTTTTAGTACCTACTTTTAATTTCGCATTTGGCCAAGAGGTTGATCTAAACTGTTTTTCCGTTTTCCAATTACATTTGAGAAATCAAAAGTTAATAGTCATAGTAATAAAAACTATTGATTGTTTTCATGTAATGTGTATATGAACCTTTGATGGATTTGATTATAAAACATGAAACTGTGTGGTGAAAGTTAACTTGTGTAACTCTGAACCTGAGGAGAAACACAGTATTTTCCTTTCTGTGAACTGTAAGTTTAAAGGAGAGTTGGTCTGGTCTGAAATAAAGGGGCAGCATTCAATTGTTTTCTCGCAGGGCGATGTTAAATTGAGCAACATGACATAGTTTAAAGTGGTGTTTTGCGTAGCTTCTATCTAGTCCCTGAGCTGAGTTGGGATCCTGTGCAACAACTTAATAAAGGGGTACTTGTGCTATACTTTTGCAGGTCATCCTTACATTTTATTTGCTATATTATTCTTAGCTGCAATCCTGTTGATTACCTTGCTGTTATTGAAAGAATCGACATTTCATGGCTATTGGACCATTGGGAAAAATTTCTGAAAGGGGAAGGGGGACTGTCAGATATAATGATAAGGGCAGGTCCCTCTTATTTTTCGCTAATGAATGATTCCTTAGGTTAGTGGGCCGACCATCGTATTCTTTCTGTCGGAATATGGTTTCATTTTATCTCGTGCTTATCGTATATCCTTTGATGGAGGCCAGTGTACATGTTAATTTGATGGCGAGAGTTACTTAAAAAAAATATGCACAAAACTGATGTAAGAACAATATTTTAGGCCAATTTTATGCATATCTGAGGTAAGTAAAGAAATATTTTGAAATATTGTGCCCATTTATGACGGTAATAGTATATTAATAATAATGATAATAATAATAGTTATTACATTGATTATAATAGCTTTGCCACCATGCGTGTAAGGGTTCTTACACTAAAACCTTATTCACTGCTAATTTAAATTTTCCTGTCTGTAAGCACATCTGGACGTGATTGCTGTATGTAAAGGAGATCGTCAATTTTCTTCTTCTTCTCTTGACGATCACTCCTAGATTACAGAATTCATTAATTATCTTATGTTGTACAAAACCCCCGGATGCGATATGCCAGTTGTCACATAAAGTACAACGAAGCAGAATAGCCAATTTATCTATTAATTTTATAGGAAACCAAGGTGGGATCAACTTTACTCCCATCAACCTTGAGTTCAGTATACCTAAAGGAAGGCAGTAAACCCTACAAGGTTGATTAAAGAAAGGAGACATCATGTGGGTTCGATTTCGAAATAAAAAAAATTGAAATTTTTATCATCTCTAGTGGCCATTGTAGCATCTTAATGAGAAAATGAAAGTGGGAAGTTTACTTTGCAGATGATGCCAGATGTGAGTTTGAATCGAGTCCTATATGAACTACAAAGAGATAAAGTGAAACAATTAAGTTCATCTTTAGTGCTATTCTTAGCCGTCCATTTCATGTCTTTGCAAAGATAATATTTACAGTGTTAGAGGTAACGAAAGTATAAGGTCATAAATCTAAGCATATTTTAACATAGGGGTTTTGCACATCTTTTTAGTCAATGGGTTGAGTGATTGTTATCAGTTTTTAGCCGGCATTACTATTTCCTTTTTTTCTTTTTTTTAAGTTGGAACACTTCTTAAACAGGAACATATTTATATTATTTGAAAATGTCTCAAATGGTATTATTTCGAAGTTCTGTTTTTTGGTATGTTCACGCAGAATGCATTTTTTTTTAATTTTAACATGCCATAATAGTCATTGTTTTTACTTCAGAGGATGTAACTTGACTTTTCAAGGTTTAACAGGCGTTATTCTCTCTCTCTCTCTCTCTCTCTCTCTCTCTCTCTCTCTCTCTCTCTCTCTCTCTCTCTCTCTCTCTCTCTCAGCTCGAAATACAGGTCTCACAAAGATTTTGATGCACGTTATTGGTAACGAAATATAGGTACGAGTTGTGCTGTATCCTGAGCTTTGTCGTGTTATAGAGGTCTATAAATATATGTTTGTATCGACTCATAAGACTGTTTTATCTTGGTCTTTGACTTTCATTAATGCTTAATGAGTTCCTTATATAAATGTGATCATAATTTCAGTCCTTATATAAATGTGATCATAATTTCAGCCTATGAGGTATTAAATTTGAAACTGGCTTTTTTTCTAACTGCATTTAATGGGCACTATAGTGCAGCCGACTTTCTTTTGTTTTCCGCTATTATGACAAATTGCCTGGGGACATGCACTTTTGTCAACAATTGATGGTGTGATGGCATTTTACTGTGAGCAAAAATAATTTATACTATCCCCTTTGAACCGCATTTTGTTTCCAGCCATAAGCGGGCTTATCCTAGTGGAATTAATATACGCATATTTATTATATATATATATATATATATATATATATATATATATATATATATATATAATAACAAGTTTAAATTTCATTGTCTACCATCTTTACAGAATCTGATTTTAAAAATATAATCTGACTTCTTTTGTAGGCAACCCAAGATTAGTTCCTCTCACTTTCCCATTATTTTGGTTTGGGTCGGGTTAATTTATTGTTCTTTTTATGTTTCCCGTTCGGTGTAGATATCGACCTCGCCAATACCTTTGATGTGGCATTTGCCCTTTGATGCCGAATAGGATTTTTCACTCCTCCAAGCTCGTGGAAATTGCAACAGGATACGCAATCCGCTATGGACTTGTTTGCTGACACACATATGCTCTCCTCAGTCTGAAATCTCGATACAATATCTTGATTTGTCCTTTGATATTCGTTATCATAATTTTTTTCGTGAATGCATTTGCCTAAACCTTTACGGAAATCTTTTTTAATTAATCTTATTACTTTTTCCACTAGTAGGCTCACACCCAATCTATTACTAAGCGAAAACTCGAACTCCTGTCCTTTCGAAAAGAAATTCCTTAAGCCACGGGGCTAGAATGTGTAAACAAACCAATCAGTTTTATTGATATTTAATTATAATCTGATTAATACATACATTTGTCAATGTATAGGTAACATCACACTCGGTTTCTAGATTTTTTCTTGAGTTTAGCAATACTAATGTTGCCTTTGCACCAGAAAATAAAAGCAAGCAAACAGGGGTTTACATTTTACCTTACACACGGGCTAAAAAAGAATTTATACCTACAGGTCTGTTGATTCTGGAAAAAGTCTTTGAAAATGCTGGAACACTGACAAATCATTATTCTTACCAGGCTGTTTCAGCAGGATAACTCAGGACTCAACTGGCCAAGGGTAGGGGTTAATCTAAGGATATAATTCTTCCAGTGCTGTAACTGACGTAATGGAAAAAGTATCGGATTTATTTAACATTGAAAAATCCACCATAGTGATGGATACTCGAATAAAACCTCGTTCATTTCAACACATGATTGTAAAATAACCTTCACAACAAGTCTTGTATTCCTGTTATTTACCCAACAGAAGTGCAGGTCAGGAAATAATAGTTACGATGACTGTAACCACTGATGATGACAAGAGTAAAAATGATTATGTACCTATATATGGTCATGGAATTCTGCGATGGGTTTCGTGATGTCCTCAATCATTAGGCGTTAATAATAAGAGCACACACCAAAAAGTGTTTATTAATTTTTCGTGACCTGTGAGAAATATATGTTAAAGAGTGAACATTATTCATGACATGGTTTTATTACGAGCAATTCCAAGGTAAACATAAAATTTCTCTTGTTACCAAAAAGATTTTTCTCTGCTTAGTTCGGAGATGCTGAAGATTTAAGTGATAGGATATCTGACATTAGTAACGAAAATGGACATCCAATAAAAGTCGGAAATTCCGCTGAACTTTCGGCCCTTAGGTAGGCAATGATATTTACAATAGGTAAATGGTGTTAGAACCTTAGGACCTGAACTTAACCTTTCTAAAAATAGACTGAATAAAAAAACTTCAGAATATTTGGGGAGGAGGGGCAGGGGAATTAAAATGCCTAATTTTGACAAAATTACTGTGGGGAAAAACGTGGTCCTCTTAATTTTCATGAAAATATATGCTGTTGCATCGCCTTTGATCTCTGTTAAAATTCAAATTAGATATTTCCCCTCTCCTGACTCACTTTAATGCACGTGATTCATATAAGCACGCAGACATCCTTGCATATTATTATGTATTCACATACTACAAGTCACGCATTGTATGTAATCTGGCTATGGTCTATACACAAAACTCCGATTTAATCCTCGCCCTCACTACGGCGAGAGACCCATGTCGTGCTCGGTGTGCGTCATTTATATGTTCCAATTTTAAAGCAACAATGCAGTTTACAAATGTGCAATCCAGGTATTAAAGTGCGTGTGGGTTTCGTTATTGACCAATCAGCAACGGTAAGATAAAACCATTGTTCTAAATCCGTTTGCTATTCAGTGCATACACTGTTTTGTACTTCATGAAAGTGTAACTAACATTCTGACTTCTCGTTTTTATATATATATTTATATATAATATATATATATATATATATAATATAATATATATTATATATATTTTATATATAATAAGAGATATATATATCCGTATACAGTATGGCATTACTAAAGGTTCCAACCCGGCGCTGCCTGGAAAAAATCTGTCACAGAAGCATTTATAACGTATAATAGTGCATCTGCGGATGGTTTTCCAATGTTCTTGATCTCCAAAACCTACAACTACTTAACTACCATTTTTTTCCAGGATTAATACCCCAGGTAATACCAGTGCGGTCTACCGCCTTCTAAAGAATTTGTATTTTATTAGCAGGGTATGATTAAGATACATTTGGCTGTTGCTGAAGATTGAAAAAAATGTGGTAATTTTGACGCAAGTACTTTTTAATGAGGGTTGTAAGCCTGTCACTGAAACACTTGGTCTGTTACTACTTTTTTCCGTGACGAGATTTGTAAGGTGTGACTGGTGTGGTGGCAGAAGTTATATTTTTAATTACATTGCTTGATGACTGAATGAAAGTAATTCTGATACAGTCAAACATATCTGTTTAATTTTTTGGATGTACTAAACTGATTTTAAGGTTTGCAGTGGGAGGAGTAAAACGGAATCATACGTCTGACAGCACCAAGGAAAAAGGCGGAGTGTCAGGTGAAAAATGATAATTAAACCAGAAAGCACTGAAGCAA
This sequence comes from Macrobrachium rosenbergii, assembly GCF_040412425.1. Classification (NCBI taxonomy): domain Eukaryota; kingdom Metazoa; phylum Arthropoda; class Malacostraca; order Decapoda; family Palaemonidae; genus Macrobrachium; species Macrobrachium rosenbergii. The sequence goes on along the minus strand of NC_089752.1, from coordinate 48,355,352 downwards.
AAGGTGACGTGAAAATGAAAATTTAATTTGTTTCGTCAGTGTCTGTATGTCTGTGACGGGGTAGGGGTTTAATTTTGAGTTATAAACCTTTCTGGAGTGACATACAGGCCTTGTGAAAAATTTGTCTAAATTTCCAAATTACAGTTACTAGATTTCTACCAGACACTAAACTAATATACAACATTCCTCTTATTAATAGAATTCTTCATACAATGTATAATGGGAATATTTATTCAAAAAATAAAACATACTCTACAATAAAATCAGGTATAATATACTTGATATGTATGACTATCGTAAAAATCCATACATACACGCACATGCTCATTACTATCATTATCTAATATATATATATATATATATATATATATAGGATACAGAATGACATTAATCGGTATATATTCCAAGGAACGATGTCATGATAAAAGTTTATGTATCTTGCTACAGGACGATCCTTATTCAGAAACTGTACCCATAATGATTATGCTTCGCCTAAGTGTCTAACTGTCGTGATCTGTTTTTAGATCCATTTTTCTCCCTCTCTCTCTCTCTCACCGTGTATCGCTTCTCTCTCTCCGATAATGTCACAAAGATTCCATTCTGTTCCTAGTTCACCCAACTAATCTCTCTCATTCCACATTAAAGAAATTAAATGGGTATTTAAAGAAAACGCCCTTTCTACCAAAATAGATTTATTATTTAAATAACCCAATGGGAAATGAATAAACAAAGTTAAAAGATTAAAATGCATCATAAATGAATTATCGAGTAAGAAAAAAATCTGAACTGCAAAACAGTCTCAGTCCAACTAAAAATCTGATTATGGCTAATAGCCTGCAAATTCAAAACTCACACATATTCCATTAATCAATAACTAGTCATGTCAAAAATAAAATACACAGATATTGCAAACAAGTCCATTCTATGATCACACCAACATGATGTCCACATGTTATTGCCTAAAAAGTAAACAAATCCAAGACATCTGTCAAGAATATATGAAATAAACACAAAATATAAAGTAAAACACAATAAAAAGATATTGAAACGTGAAATGACAAAAACAATAATATAAAAGAAGATGAAAATTCATTGTAAATCTCCCAACAGTTCAAAAGTTCATAATGATCTTGAAAATCATGGTAAAAATCACAAGTTCACATTTCCTCCCCGTAAAAACAGAAGATTTGAAACTCTACCTTATTCTGCCATTCAAAGCCTGGATCCTCTCAAAGATACGTCTGACAACTGCAGTTCTATCAAGTTAATGAACGACAAACTCATTTTTAGGGCAGAATTTGGCATAATCGAGATCAAATTAACGCACGTACTCACGAATATACATAACACTTCGAAGATCACCTGATCGCGTGTTCAACATCGTTGAGGAATCAAACTATTTGCTGAACACGATTTTGCCTCGAGTCTCTCGACCTGTTTCATCTCGGTCCATAAAATTCTTCCATCACATCTTAAAGCATTGAACATAATGTAATACTAAAACTTGACCAGCCATCTTTTCTGAAATAGAGCTCGGCCACCACTATAAGAGCGTCTCGCTCTCCAACGGCAACTAAAACAAAAGCATATGTATAAACATAACAGAAAGGACTATGCTCAATTAGCAATGTCTAATGCACTGCAGCTTTATGGCTGCCCTCTCTTGACGCACTTTCCAAATCACTTTGGGTGTGTTTATACTTCTTACAAACACAAACAAGCTTTACTACTCCCACAAGAATTATCAGTAAAATAGCTTATTAAGACAATTGAAATTGTCGGCATAATATATTCTGATACTCGAACATCACGGATCGTCGATGTCTTCCAACGGTGGAACAGTCATTGGTGCCTTCTGTTGTAGGTGGTACCGCCAACCAAATGCTCGTTGTGCGTATGACGCATAATTATCTTCTCGAACTGTTGAATACAGCACGGCTAAGTACGAGAAAGTCCGGTAGAGATCATTCTGCATGGACAGTCAAACAGCTTGACCTTTGAAGAACGAATGATGTCGACTTGTTGGTTCTGGCACATCGTCGATGGGGCACTTTGCAGAACACGGCAGTAAGAGTACTGGTGACTCAATGGGTATCTCGCAGGAAACTGTCTAAAGTCATATTCTTGTCGGAGTCTGTCCATGAACTAATGATAATTCACAACCACCCACAGACAAACCCGCAACTGGAAAACATTACTGTCACACACACACTTTCTAACCAAAGTACAACCTGTCTTATAATCAACTCCAAACCTGATATTGATCTCCCAAAATGAACATGGTCTCTAATCCATCCCATATCACTACTGGAGTCTCCAAAAACACTGAAAAAGGTCTAATAACAAAAAGGTTTCATGTTACTGAACCAAACAAAACTACTAATGCAAAAGTCAAACACTCTTAATGAAATCTAATTCCAAGTGTGTATCTCTAGAATATCACAGTCAACTCACTATTAATCACAATAACTCTCTACGGAACTCACCCATAAAAATTCTCATCCAACAGAAAAAAATACTGAGAATCCTATCCAAACACTAAAGGTATCATATCTCAAAGACATGAAAGTTCTACTGTTAGCAAATATTTAACGCAACACCTGACTAAATTTTCAAGAAAATAGCAATTGACGTTAATGGCAATCGTTCCCAGGATCTGAAACAACTATAACTACTCACAATACAGCTCCCTTTATTTTAAAAAAGAAACTGAAAAAATCCAAATACTCAATACGATCTCCCAACCCAAAAAAAGATCAGACTTGTTCGGTCCGATATACTAAGTACCTCCCAAAAAAAAATAATCTTAAACAAAACATATTGCGTCAGATGACAAACACATCATAACACAATAACACAATAACACACGGGTCAAATCTCATGAAATTAGCCCATGTCTCAATTCCTAAAATCATCGAAAACAAATGATTAAGAATCAACATCTAAAATGAACAAGAGACAAAAAAAAAAAAAAAATATCATATATATACAAATATCAACCCATTTATCCCTTACATAACATATACAAATGTTCCATTACATCCCAACTTTCTTTTAACTTCGAAATATGAGTCAATTTCTGTCACACCAGTATTTACATCTTTAACTACAATCTATTCCCTCTTTGATCTCTACAATCTCAAAAGGTCCGTGAACTTCGGACTTAATTTATAATTCAGATCATTCCGAACATTCACTTTAACAAACACTCTATCACCCATCGAAAAAGCTACATACTCTCGATTTCGCGTTACTTTTCTACCATTGCACGCGAACTAAGTTCAAGTTCTTTTACTGATACGTGCAAATCTTTCTCTCGCTGTATTTATCAACGAAGTGACCGTAACATCACCTTGAACTCGCTCTGCAACAAATCAAAAGGTCCTTTCAACTTGTACCCATACAAAAGCTTCTGCTGGAGATATCTTAATTGTGTCATTCATCATAGTATTGATACTACTATATCGCACTTCATCCAAAGATCTGTCCCAATGTGTATCGGAACCACTCACCGTCATGCGCAAAGCTTCGATTACTTTCCGATTCGCCCTCTCACATAACCCATTTGCTTCAGGTCTATACGGGATTATAGATACTTTCTTTTATCCCAGTACAAATTAGCAAGACCGTCTAAAGTCTTATTAATAAATTCCTACCATTGTCTGTGATCAGACATTCAGGAACACCATATCGACAAATTATCCCTTAAAGAACGCTATAGCAACTTCCTCAGCTGATTTGTACTTCAGTGGAAAATCTCGACAAAGCGAGTCAACCCATCAACAACTACTAATAAATGTCTATAACCATAAGCGGACTCTGAGAAGTTACCCAGAATATCCATATGCACTCTCTGAAACGGCCTATGGTACGGGATATGAACCCAACGACACGACACTGTCGTCGCTGGCTTATTCGCATTGCAAATAGCGCACTTCTTCACAAAGGCTTCTACTGCGGAAACATATTTTTCCAAAAGAACTTTGACCTGACGTTTTCATACGTCTTGTCCACACCTAAATGAGGAGAACCAAATTTACAATGTACAATGTCTAGAACTTGTGGTACTAGACTCTCTGGCACGATGATTTGTGTAATTTCACCCATGCTTCGAGTACTTTGCAAAGTTATACTTAACTTTCCTCACCAATAAATTATTCTCCAACTCTAGACCAGAAAAAGGCAACTTATACCCTTTCTTCGGTGAAACTCCCTAAGAAATGCCTTAGCATCTGACAACAATTTATCTTCATCTTGCTTTTGTTCGAGCAAGCCTATGTCCCAAGTGACATTTTCACCCGTAATATAACACACTGCGTTACCTCACTATCACGAATAACAATCTCTCCCGAGACTGCCGACTCACTATTTCTCCCCTGAAGTATGCACTGTAGAAACGTGTATGTCCTCTACATGCGATCTCTCAGAACTACTAATATCAGAGACATTAGACACCAAATATTTACTCTCTTCTCCCACACAGGATTGGTGTGTATTCCCTCATCCTCGACTGAAAATATCTGCTCAATGCATCTGCAACTACATTATGCTTACCTTCAATGTATTTGAGGTTTGCATCAAAATCTCTCAATGTTAGGAACCAACGTCGCTCTTGGGGCGACAAATTTGGCTTATTAAAAGCTTTCTAACAACGGTTGATGATCTGTAAAATCTCAACTTTATTTCCCAACAACAACATCTTAAAATGAACAAGGCTAGAGACGACTGCGAAAGCCTCCTTGTCCACAACTGACATCAGCCTTTCGTTACTACCACGCGTTTTGAACTTTCTGCTATAAAAGCAATTGGGTGTAATTTCAAATTTCTGCATCAAACACGCACCTATACCTTCCTGACTCGCGTCAGTCACTAAGGTGAACGGTTGACTAAAATCTGGAAACTTCAAAACTGGTGGGTTCACCAAAGGATTCTTAAGCTTCTCAAAAGCTAATTGTTGACTATCACCCCAAACAAACTTAACGTCTTCTTGTAACAAATCTGTCAATGGAGACGCTATTGTAGAAAAATTCCGCACAAAACGGCGAAAGAAACCCGACATACCTAGGAACGAACGAATCTGTTTCCTGGTTTTGGAACTGGAAAAACTCAAAATGGCTTTAACTTTCTCATCATTCACTTGACTCCCCTCTTTAGAGATAACATGTCCTAAATAGACAATTTTTCTCTTCAGAAACTCACATTTGGCCAATTTGACCTTTAATCCAGCGAACCGTAATCGCTTGAGGACTTCTTTAACACCTTTAGATGTTCTTCAATTGTATCTGTGCATATGAGAATGTCATCCATGTACACAAACACCGACTTTCCTAACAAGCCATGAAGTACTGTGTTAACCAGTCTAGTAAATGTTATTGGGGACCCTTGTAATCCAAAAGGCATCCTATTAAACTCGTAATGTCCCTTTGGTACCGAAAATGCTGTATATTTACGGCTACTCTCGCAAAGGGGAACCTGTAAAAACCCTTGCATAAGATCTATAGATGAATATATATTCTTGCCACCGATCTCAACAAATAAATCAGGCAAACAAGCTACAGGATATCTATCTGGGCATGTTTTTTTTCATTCAATTTACGAAAAATCTACACAAACTCTGATACTACCGTCTTTCTTGAGGAACTGCTAGTAAAGGAAAATTAAACGGAGAATTGGACGGCCTGATAATTTCTTCCGACTCCCACCTCTGAACTTCCTTTTCTACTTCTTCTCTGATCTTAAAAGGAATTCGATATGCTGGAATATATATGGGATTTGTACCTTTTCTAGGCGGATTGAATGTTCTAAAACATCTGTAACTCCTAATTTATCTCCCTTCAAAGCAATAATATCTAGATATTCTTTCAACACTTTCTACTTTATCTGAATACTCAGGATAATCAACTTTAGCCAAATGTTCATGAAGAACCTGACTTCGGAACTGTTGCTCCTCGTTAGGAAACATATTCACTGTCTCCACAAAAACTCACTAATTTATGGCTCTTTCCTTAAACTCTTCAAAATCAATTACATAAGTACCCTTGTGATATTTTTTCACTGAGTCTTGATAGCTAACTAATTCTACTGTAGTCACGCCTGCGACTGAAACTTCATTCACTGACATCGTACTCACAACGTCTTTGAATTTCTCGGTTCCCCCAACAACGCATACTTGAGAAGGAAAATTTTTCTCTTTCAGCGACACTTTAACCAATGTAGGAACTCAAGTTGGCAATTCAACATCTTCCAACAAAAATCCTTTGAAAGATCTTTGCGGAATATCTTCACTCTCTAATGACTGTGTTACATGTCTCAGACTGCGTCTTGGTTTCTCACAAGTTTTTTCCTGTGTATATATGGAACAAAACAACCTGACTCACCTATTGTAATCCCCTGAATTCCCGTAAGAATGTTGATGTTATGTCGCATGCAAGAAGGGTGTCCTAACAAAACCATTTCACCTAAGGCTAATCCTTCTATGACCAAAAATGATTCTACTATTGTCTTTTCACCGATACAAAGCGTTTTTAAATGATTTTACCTAAAATATTCAGTTTCCTCGCTTTGTACATCACACACTGTCTCATTAGTAGGGATTAATTTTATCTGGAAACTTCGAGTGAAAAAAGGTCAGCATTTACTAGGTTAACTGAGCTATTTTGAATCAATGAAAATATGAATTTCATTGCCATTAGAAAATCCACGTACAATCGGCCTAGGTTCTAGTGACTTACGACCTGATTGCTCATTATCCTGTGTCCGTTTTACGAACTTATCTTGTGAAAATTCTGATGTTCCTTTGTGTATTTAGAACTTGCATCATGGGAATTCTTTGTCATATCTATTAAAACTACCCCGTTTTTTCCTTGAATATTTTTTATTTTTTGTATTTGGCAAAATCTCCATCCATGATCTGAAGATTTGCAAGCTGAACAATATCTCACTTGCAATTTATTTTTTACTTTTATTTATTTTATCACAATTAAAACAACGTATTTATTTTTGTTGATTTATCTGAGGTTTTCCTCAATTCCACCCGTGCATTTTTATTTCGCTCCTGCATCATTTCCGAATTTGAGGATTCATTATTCTGTGGTTTTGACACTTTAGCTGAAATCTTTGCACCTCCCCTTACAAAAACTACTGTCCAGTATCGGGCATTTTGATAGATTTTTTATTAATTGTGCAAACAAAAGGATTCATCTGTATCCTGATCAATTAATTTTATCAAAACTATCTGTAATTATATCTGGGACTGACGTTAAAAGGCAAGCAAAGTGTATTTATAGTTTTTCAAAATTATCTAAGGAAATATTATTTCCATTTACCCGTTTATTTTGAACCTATCATAGATTTCTTTATCTCAACTACTGCATCAAATAAATTGCACTGTATGTATTAATGAATCATTACCCTTTTTATTTTGATAAATTTTCGCAAATTCCGAACTGCGATTCACGTTCAACTCCGCCATTTATTTCGCGAAAATTTCTTTTTTCTTTCCAAGTTTTACACCTTTCTGAACCCGAAAACCTTATTGCTCGTTTCCAATATCTCCTTTTATCTAAATCCAGAAATGATTTATTTATTCTGTTAAAGCATCAGCGCCATTTATTAATTTTTTAATTAGATAATTATCTACTGATTCAATAAAGTTTCTACATTTTGTTTTATTTATCAACTAACCCTTTAAAATTTTTTAATTTATGCATTAAAATTTTTAACTTTATGCACCACAATTGATTGGGATGTGCTTGCTGCTTCGATTTTATTTTGCGAAAATTCACGCCCTGAACGTAACAACATAAAAAGAAAAAAAAAAAAGAACACTAGAGAACAACAAAAAGTTACTTCTCTAAAAGAACAGAAAACGACTGAAAACTTACGAGAATGGGGTACTTAACACTCATTTTGCTAACAGAAAACGGAGCTATCTATTTTTATTTATATTTACCTGTGACGTCACCATCTCGAAGATTTAAGCAAAAAAACAATTTATTTATTTTTTGTTGAATCATCACTTTATTTAATTAACTCACAATCGCCACTATTCACACTTATTTGGGTATTTTGTTAACCTTAAAATTGCTCTAGAGATCATCCAGATCTATTTCCACAACTCCCACTCCCAGCACTTAATAGAAACGGAAAAAGAAGATTCCCTTGATAACATTATTTAATCACGTAATCACTATTTACTTATTTCATTTTAAGACTGGTGATCATTCATCGCCTTAGCCCCGAGGCTATTCCCGTGTCTTGGGCATCAACGTTACCAATTAGTCTATTTTAGCAAATCATTAAAGACTTAAAATCACGCTGCTATTATTTAAACTTTCACGCTTTATTTATCTTTCACGCTGCTATTATTTAAAGACATTTTTTTATTAATTTCCACTTTCACGCTGCTATTTTTTAATTTATTTAACGAGGGAATTAACACCGTTCTGAAATTTATTTAACACAACGATCTTTATTCATGGAACGAGTATATGAACGTTATCTTATTTATTTTTATTTATTTATTTTTTATTTTTTATTACCCTATTTTTTTATTTATTTATTTATTTTTATTTATTTATCTTTTATTTCTTTCTTATCTATTTATCTCTTCTCTCTCAGCTCTCTCTCACCTCTCCAAGCTTCTCTCTTTCTTTATTTTTATTGCATTCTCACCAAAG
>NC_089752.1:48316674-48339174 GCF_040412425.1 Macrobrachium rosenbergii | reverse complement strand
AGTAAAGAACACCATTAAATTCACGAAGGGTTTTTTATTTTATTTGTGGAATAGAAGACAAAGGAAGTGTTGGATTTCTTTATCTTTACCTCGATATTTTTATTATTAAAGCCTTTATGTAGCATTTATACCCCCTGCAAAGCACGTAACGTTTCAACAGATTTTGTTGTTTGGAATTTTAAAAGTGGATTTATTTTTTTATTTATTTATACCAATTATTTATTTAGTTCAGCTTTGATTTGTTTTTATTTATTCCATATTGTCTTTTTTTTAAGTTAAAATTTCTTTTATTTATTCACCTTTATTCTGAGCTTATTAACAGCTTTATTCCTAGGGCTGGCCCGATGAAGCTTAGAATATTTTACCTGGCTAGAACCAATTGGTTACATATTGTAATTAGGACATACAGTTTATTTAAATTGAAGGGAATATAATAATTTAAAAATGAATTTCTATCACCAGGAATAAATATATCTTGTTTTCACAGGCCGGTAGATCTAATCAGGGCCAACAGAGAGGACCATGAGAACGAATCCCTCGCCCAACGAAGGAGATCAAAGTAATGTTACATCAACACGCTGAAATATGTGAATCCCGTGTTACTTTTGAATGCGTTTCAACAAAACACCTATTTTAATCTTAACCGACTGGGAACCGGAAGTAATCTATCGCGCATTAGTCTGATCGCTGTGAAACACGTATCCCGCCATTGGCTGAGTGGAGTGACAAAGTTTGTTTCAGTTTATATTATATTATGAAGAGATTTTGTACATGGTACTGGTGGATGAACATCCATGCCATTTTATTAAAATACAAGTTAATTTCTTTTACAGATATTTTTAAACATTTTTTTTTTGCATTTGGAAAGATTTCCTTGCTTATCTTCTTGATTTTAGAAGGCCAAGATGAAAATTTACAGTTATTGGAACATTAATGTCATGGTTAGCTAAAGACTTTTTAGTTGAAAATTTTTTCTAAATGATTTTTATTTAATTAGTTTTGAGAGTTGAATTATTTTTATATACCTTATTTTTGAATAAATTATTCATATGTCAATTATTGACTCTTTTATTAATTCTTTAAAAGATGTTTTATAAACGGATTGATGTACTCATACGTCGAAGGTGATTTATTTGGGTTTATTTATTTATTTTACTGGGATTTGAAGACAAGAAGGACATGTGATTTCTTAGCGGCATTTATTTATTTTGACATTTACTATTTTATCTGTTTCTTGCAACTTACATATTTATGAATGGTTTTTTAGATAATTACATTAGTTCCACATACACATTACTTAATTTATATTGAGAGGTTTTTATAGAGTTTTTAACCAATTTCAAATAAGAAACTTTTTATTTACCCTTCCTCATCCTCCTATTTATTGAAATAATGAAAATTTTTCATATAATTGCTTATCATTTAAACAAACAAATTAAATCATCATTTATTTTTATTTAAAAATTTTCATTTTACCTATTAATTGCTCAGCATTTAAATTGTTAAAATGATTATTTTAAGAAAAATTTAGCTTATGTATTTGAGTTTATGATATTTATTTTGGAATTTTTATTTATTTATTTTATCTATTTATATATATATTTTAAATTATATATTTATATTTATAAATCATTTTTTATATTTTAAGATTATATTATATTATATTGATTATATTTATTATATTATATAAAAATAAAATTGTAGTTTCTTCTGACGTTTGATTGCAAACTCCTTTTTAGTTTTTTTTATTTGGTGTTTATAACCATATATATCTTGAAACTACACCACCATTTACTTATTTTTAGTATATTTTGTTTAGTTTTAAATACGCATTTATTTATAGATTTATTTGTTGGCCATCGTTATTAAAATAAACACTAACTGATTGCTTCAGGTGGAACACAGTAAAATGACCTTGTTGACGTTGCATGGTTACCTGCCTCCTCAACGATTTTTATGATATATTTGCCCTTGATATAGTTTGTACCCGGAAATATTTATTTTTATTTACTGGTGGAAGATCTCATTTAGAATATACAATGCCCTTTCCCGTCAGTTATTTATTTAGCTCCACCCATCAATACTTTGGGTATTTTTAGCGTATTTATTATCTGAAAGTACAAGATTTATTTATCGTTGCAAGTTACATTAATAATGACATTTAGGGGAAGGGTGCCTCACCATAAAACTAGTATATACATTTTTGAATACAGATTCCCTCCTAATGTTGTTGTAGTGCCCGCTGGTTAATTTATGAACAACATCTTTCTTACAACTGGCTGATAATATTTAGAATTTTTATTTATTTATGTCTTCCCGCTTTATAACACCTCTTGTTTATTCTATTCCACGATCTTCCTATTTATTCATTTTTTTATTATTAAGCTATTTGCAAAAATTTTGATACAGTTATATATATATATATATATATATATATATATATATATATATATTTATTTGTATATTTATGTGTATATATGTGTGTATATAACATATAAATATGTTTGTATTTATTTAAAACTGTTTTGCACATTTATTTCCAAATTTATTGAATTATCATATATATTAAAAGTTGTGTTTATTTATATATACATATTTTTTGTATTTATTTAACACACATATATATACTTTATATACCATGGCTATGTTTTATATATATATATATATATAAATATATGTATATTTATATATTTATAATTTACTAGACCAGAATGGACAAACTTATAAAAATTTCGACAGTTTTGCCTGCATATCGTGATGAAAAAAAAGGGAGCATTTGTCCATACCTTCTTATACATCAAAGGCTTCAGGCTGCTTTGAAAGATCCTATATCTTGAAGCCTGGCTTAAATAAAGTAGTTTTAAATCTCTTTTTCGTCTCTTAATGGCGATTTTATATTTTGACTTTTAAACTGCCATTGCTTAGTATTGAAACATTTTAATATTCAATTTATTTAGATCAGTCTTGATTAACTTAGAATAGGCCTATTTATTTATTTTTACTTTAGCATTATTTAACTTTATTGTTTATTAAATGTATTTTTAATTCCCATTTATTTTTATTCTCATAATTTATTTTATATCAATAACGTCTTTATTTATTTATTTTTATTTATTTTAAATAAAGTTGCTTCCAGATGCCTTCGCACCATTTTAATTTACTTTACCCTTTACAACTATTGGATTAATTTAATCCTTCTTGATAGACGTGTGGATTCTACGATTCCAAGATTTATGAAGGGATATCTTTCATCTTAAAGATTCCTGGAGAACAAAAATTAATTTACTTTTTTAAATATTTATTTTTCAATTTTTAACAAGGAAAAGATGATTTGACATTTATTTATTCATCTTTCCCCGGTTAAGTTTCAGGAGCGTGTTATTTATGTATTTTTATTTCCAATTTTATAAAATACCAGGTAACAATAGACTACATTTATGAAAAAATTTATTTTTTTAATTTATTTATTTGTAATTGCATTAATAAATTTATTTAATCAGGTTTTTTGCATTTAATTATTTTCCAGTATGTATTGACATCCAGCACATTATTTACATATTTTACAGAAACAACAGCATTATTTATATATTTTGTTGATCTGCCTATTTAATTTAGAACTTTTATGACATTTGGTTCTATTTATTTTTCTTTATGTTATCCTCAAACATTTAAACCATTTATTTTTATTTATTATTTGTTATTTTTTTAAAAAAAAAATTTATATATATATATTTATATATATATATATTTTATATTTAGATATATATATATATTATTATATATTTATATTTATTTATTTGTTTGTTTATTATATTTTTCAAATTTATTTATTTTATTTATTTTTTAAATTTAATTTTATTTATTTATTTTTAATTATTATTTTGTTATAGTTTATTTATTTATTTATGGATTTAATATTATTTAATTTATTTTATTATATAATTTTTATTTATTTATTATATATATTTATATTTATACATATTTATTTAATTTTTATTTTTCCTTTTTATGTTCTTTTGTTGTATGTTTGCATAGATTTTAGTCTTTCTTTTACCTATTTTTTTTTTTAGGTGTCTATTTTTATTTATTGCTTTCATTTATGATGTGCTATCTTTGTATATTTATTTATTTTTATCTATTGATATCTTTCAGAAAGGCGTATAGAGATTTAGATCGTAATTTATTCACTTTAATTAGTACTTAGTATTATAAAGATCAGTACAAATTTAACAAGTTACAATGATAGAAAACGAATCACTCTTGAATCAGTCTATATGGGGAACACGGATTTATTGGAAGACGCCGCACTCTCCTTGAAGGACACACCTCTGACTCTCCTCTCCTCGTCGGTCTCTATTTATTGAACTCCAGAAAACTTGCTTTATTTATTTGTTTTCTCCACCTCCTTCTAGCCTTATTTAAGGATTAATCAGCAAGGCCTCCCTTCAAGTAGCTGATTGGAAGGACTGTAGTGGGTGTGATTCAAATCTCTCCTTAGAGGACTTGATAGGAGGGTGATCTTAGGAGGTGTGTGAAAGACCCTCCCACACATAATTGATTGGAGGTTGAAGAAGTATATCACTTGGGCCAACCCCAAATTCCTGGAACTTCATCTGAAAACACCTTCCGGAGAATTTATTATAGAACCAGCTGTTGTAAGCATTTAGACTGTGCTGACTCATGTTTTGCTTAGCTTAATCCCCTTGGCCATTATTTCTTATTTTTTTACTGTTTTTTATGGCTTAAACATTTTATACTGCAATGTAAACATCCCGCGTTATTGATAACATTTACAACAGCATTTGGCCGTTATCACTGTTTTCTTTATCTTCTTTATTCTTATTTCTCTCCTTTATCTCTCCTAACTTTTTATTTTCTATCTCTCTCTCTCTCTCTTTCTATTTCTATTTAATTTCCTATCTATTCTACACCACAACATCACTCGGTTTACACTACCACACTGCCCTTAGTGTGACAAAAGAATTTATTTCAATGGATGATTGCAAAATCACACAATAAAATAAAGCATTTATTTGATTGCCCATCAAGTTAACCCCCAAAAAATATTTAAATTGCACAACTATTTAATGCATTAATGCAAAAAATCAATTAAGAATATATATTTAAAATTTATTTATTTATATTATTTCATGAACCAAAAGATACATATATTATATTATATATATATATATATATATATGATATTATTTATATATATATTTATTTTATTTATGAATTATTATACTGTAAATGGTTAATTGTTTTAACACAATGCAAATAATAATACATAAAAGAATTCAGCAGTAAATTATGTATAAGATCATTTACTTTCATTGGCCCTTTTATTTCTGTTATAATCTTCAATATTTGAAATTATCACACGTTTGACCAAAATTGCAAACACTATTATTACAATAATGATTATGACCAAATTGAACAGAGACAGAACTGGTGAAACATTTTCTTATTAATAGAAAAATTCATCTACTAAATTGGTTCATTTATTTGTTTTAACTCTAACAGAGACAGTTTTATTTAATTTAATTTCACTAGAGTAGTTTTATGTTTATTTATTTTTATGGATTGTGATTTTTGTGAAGACATGATTTTATAATATAATTTATTAGAATAATTTATTTTTAGTCTTATCAAAAGCATGGACATTATTGAAATTAATTTAGTACTTATATTATGGCATTTAATTAGTTGCTGTTACTTTATTCAGTGAAACAAAAATTGATTGTTCTACTTTAATGGAAACAAAATCATGTTTGGATAATTGTGTACAGTAATTGTTTCTTGATTTTTGTTTTCAATTATTTCTTGAACACAAGGATAGCGTTAGTAGTTTCATTTTAGGTTGTTTAGGTTGCAAATATACTTTTTATCTTTCAAAAGTTATACAATTTTTTAATTGATTTATCAGTAATAAATGACATCATTAGTCCATGTTCTTTTAATGCAAAATTGATGTGGTTGATTTGAGATAATTACGTTTTATTTATCAACATGGGAAAAGGATTTATGGACATCAGTACATCTGCCTGTTTTTTATTAAAAGGTAAAATTAGAAGGATCTTTATTTTTAACTACCTTGGTTTTTATCAAATTATAATAGACCATTATATCCTTTACCATAGGGGTATTTATTTTATTTATTTAAAAATCACTAATTATGCCCTTTAATTATCTTGGGTTTATTAATGTTGACTTAATATTTTTTATAGGCTAACAAAATGGCATTTAATAGATCTTTATGGTCTTGCAATACAATTCTAACATTGTTCATAAATGTACTTAAATGTTGTTCATCTGTTATTATCTTAATCTCTTTTGGTAATATTTGTGTTCACTTGATTAATAAATTCCTTTATTTTTTCAATTCATTTTACTGTTTAAGTTTTGAGAGCTTATAATCTTATTTAACACAATGCCCCTTGTTGCTGCCCATTTCTCCAGTTTGTTTATTCATTTACTTTTTTTATACATTAGAGTCTTCGCGACTTATATAATTGATTAAGTGCTGTTTCTATAAAAGGTTTTATTTATTTTGATTTTTGTATTTAACACACTTCCTATTTATTATTTAGTTTTTCCAACAATGGTAAAACACTTTATTTTCTACTTTTCCTAATTAATGATTTTAATTCCTTTTATTTCTTTCAATGTATTTCATTGATAAGTATTTATGTAATGTCAATACTTACTTTTATAAGTCCTTTATTAATTTACAGATCCCTTTTTTCTCTAGTAGTGCACCCTTATTTATCACCACCTCAGATGACACATATTTAGTGTTATTTAACTAAGAAGAATCATTTATTTTTGTATCTGTTAGAATAAGCCTTTTAGATATTCTGTATACATTTTTTATTTTTTTATTTTTTGTTTATATCTATTTATTTTAACACTTTACATAAATTTATCTTTTCTTAAATTTTATTTGTTATTTATTGGTTCCTTTTATCTTTTCATTAATTCAACTATTTATTTTATTGACCAAGAGTCTGTTTTTATTACCTTTTTATATGATTGGTATGAACAATTTTTTCCTTTAGATCACTCTCACTTATGATCTTTAGCTTATTTAATTCAACACTTCTATTTACCTTTAAGACCTTTACTTTATTTATTTTTATATTAGGACCTTTGGAACATGATTCTAAACATATACCTGAGCACCTACTATAATTTATTTATTTTTATTTTTGTATAGTACTTTGCTTGGATTTTTATTTATTTAGTCTAGTCCTATTTGTTTGATCCATTTGTACGTCTAGTTTTCCAGGCAACATAGTTTTAAGTATGTCGGGGTGGTGTTTATTATCTAGTTATTTTTTTTATTTATTTATCCGTATAAAATAGTGTGGTGATTCTCCTACTTATCATTTATTAATTTGTTTATAGTAAAGTTGTACGTTTTCCAAAGTTCGAATTAGGTTTAACTAAAGTTTTCAGGATATCCTTTATTTTACGATTTCGTTCTTTTACTGCGAACTTGGTTTTTATGCTGTGATTTGACATTTATTTATCTATAAAATTCATAATTTATCTAAAAGTTCACTAGTAAATTTGCTTTATTTATTTAGAAGAACTTGTTAATGAAATGTATTTTAATTTTAGATTTAAGAGCTTTGCTACTTTTATTGCATTTATTTATTAATTTTTATCTCTACATATCTTGTTAGATAGTCTAAAAAGACTAATATTTGTTTATTTAAACAGTTGTTATTTATGGACCTAAAAAGTCCATAGATACGACCTGAAATGGATTCAACTATGGGTATTTTTCATGGAGCTTTTTGATTTATTTACCTTTATTTCGATTACAAACTTTACAATTTACAAAGTTATTTATCCTCACTACAATGGGGCCAAAAATAGTTTATTTTAGGATTCTAGTTGTCTATTTGATTCCAGGATGTCCTGCTAACTTGTATTTATTTTTAGTTCTAAAATTTATCTGATTAGTGTTTTTATGTATAGTCGAGAATATTTATTCTTTCTGTTGGTCTTTTATACAGTAATCCATTATTAAAACAAAATCAGGTTTTAAAGATTCATCTGTCATTAGTTGTCCTATTATATGCCTGATTTCTGTATCCATTCCTTGTGTATTTGTACTCTTTCCAAATCTAAATCTACCACTTGACAGCTAAAACAAAAAGTATTAGTGGTAATACATTTCTCTGTTTCTTCTTGGGCTCTGGATAATGCATCTGCTAGTGTATTAAATTTTCCTGGGATATATCTGAATTCTGGTGCAAATTCAAGCACACTAATGAACCATCTATTGAACTTCATGTTATTTGTAAAAGTTCTTTTGTTAAACAAATCACAAATTGGTTTGTGATCAGTAAGTACATTGACTTTACGTCCTAAAATTATGTGTCTAAATTTCCTTAGACCCCAGTATAATGCTAAACATTCTCTTTCTATTGTGCTATAATTTTTCTCTGCAGCATTCAAAACTCTACTGGCATAATATACTGCTCTCGTTCTTGTTTTGTCCTTTTGTAATAATACAGCCCCCAGCCCGGTACTTGATGCATCACAGGCTAAAGTAAAAGTCTTTGAGAAATCTGGGTAGACTAGTACGGATTTCTGGTCATTTTACTCTTTAGTGTTTGGAAAGCTGTCTCTTGTTCTTTATTCCATTCATATTTGACATCTTTCTTTGTTAATTCTGTTAATGGTTTGGCTATTGTAGCAAAAGCCTTTAATGAAAGGTCTATAGTAGCCTACCATTCCTAGGAATCTTCTCAATGCTTCAAATTGGTAGGAGCTGGATATTCAACTATTGCTTTATCTTGCCTGCTTGCATTCTGCAGACCATCTTCACTAATTACATGTCCTGTATTCCAAAGATTTCATTAAGAATTGACATTTTTAATTTGATTTTTTTAATCCTGCTCTTCTTAATCTTTCCAAGACTATTTCTAATGTTTTGAGGTGACTTTCTAAATCTTTTGCTAAAATGATAACATCATCTAAGTAAACTGCAACATTTTCTATATCCCCAATATTTGAAGCATTAATCTAACAAACGTTAAAGGAGCCGAAGTGAGTCCAAATGGCATGACTTCAAATTGCAAGTGTTCCTTGTGTGTGCTGAAGGCTGTGAATGGTTTCGACTCTTCGTCTAAAGGTACTTGCCAGTATCCACTAAGTAAATCTAAAGATGAAAATATCCTTGCACCTCCTAACTGAGCCAACATATCTTGAATCACTGGCATTGGCATTCTATCGGGGATGGTGTTGGAATTTAACTTTCTATAGTCTATCACAAGTCTCCAATTTCCATCTTTCTTTGGAACAAGTAGTAATGGAGAATTATATGGAGATTTAGAAGGAATGACTACCCATCTTTCTTCATTTCTTCTATCAAATTATCAACTATGGGTCTTTGGCTTTATTAAAATCTGTAATTAGGAATAAAGAATGGTTTTGTTCCATCATCTAATACAATTTTATGCCTTAGGACATTTGTTCTACCTAATTTATCTCCTTCTATTGCTATTACATCTCTGTATTTTCTAATACTTGAATTAATCTATCTTTGTTTTCTGGAAAATCTGTTTTATTCACTTCTTTGCTTAATTCAGATGTTTGACCAGTTACAGAGAAAATGCTTCTTCTTCTAATGTTAGTAATGGATTGTTACATAGGTATTCCTTTTTACAAAAGATAATGCCTGCATAAAGTGTTAGTTTGTTATCTGAGTAGTTCTGGACATAAACTTCACAAGTATCACCCTTCATGTGGACTAAAGAATTATCCATTCTGACAAATTCTGGTAACTCTTCATTTAGTAAAAGAACATCTTTAACTCCTATCTCTTCTTTTCCCTTAGATGTATTTTTGTTAAACACTTTGATGCAAAATTACCTGTCTGTTTAGTATAACTGTACTTTATTATCATCAGCAGTGCTTACACAACATACTTCCTCATCCTTTGTTTCTGCAAAGTAACAATGTTCTCTGCATCTATACTAGTTTCTTCAGTTACTGCTATTATATCATTTATATCTACTTTATTTATTTTGTTTAACAACAGTACTCATTTACTAATTTCCCTTCATTATCATAGCTGATTACTACATTGCTATAATGTTCTGTATTTATCTCTGCATAATTATCATCATAAATGTCTTGTTCCTTGTCATATTCAGAACACTGGAGATCACCTTTATTTATTTCTGGGTCACTTCTTTGTTGAGGGTATAATTTCTGGATGTGCACATCTTATCTTTCTAGTCTGTAATTTTGAAATTCCTCCTTTCCATTACCATTCATTTTAATTTGATTGTTCTCTTGATGATAAGTTATTTTCTGTATGTCTTTGTCGCTTGTTGAAGTCGTCTCAGACAAATTGATCAGATTTGGGTGAAACTTTTCTCTTCAAGCGTAAAGCATACGCTCTTTATTATCTTGTGTAACGTTAATCCTTCCTTCTCGGCAATTCAGTATAATTCACATTTCTTCATTAATTTATATGAGAACAACACCTGTGCGGAAAGAACCTGTCTTCTAGAACTATAAAACTTTCAACAGTTTTATGTGACGAAAGGTCTATTTCTAAGTTCACATTGCCTAAACTTTTATCTGTTTACCCGCTACTCCTTTTATTATCTTGCTTTGACTCCCTGAATTAGCGTTTCTTTAACGCCTAAGTAACTTGTTAATGTGTTTATCAATTATGCTTACAGTACTACCTGAATCCATAAGGACAGTACAAATTTATTCTGTATTGGAATTTTAATGATAGGTAAATCCTTTCTGATTATTTCTTCTTCATCCATGGAAAATACTACTTTTTACTCTGCAATATGGATAGTGCGGATGAACCTTCACTTCTCCTATTTGCTAATTCTTCTACTTAATTTATCTTCTTGAAGGGACTTTTCTTGTGGTATTCTGTGTAGGGATAAATTGTCATTGATTTGAAGACTTATTTGATGTTGAGCGGTTACTACTTAATTCAACTATTTCTTTATTTCCTCTTGTGTTTTTAAAACCAGCAATTTTTGTTAAATGTCCTATTTTCTTACAAAACTGCAGATTCTAGGTTTTTCTACACTCATTTGTAAAATGATTTGTATACCCACAGTTTTTCAGGCTGTCTCTGGGTCTAGCCCCTTGAGCGAATAGTTCACTTGGGTTGAAGTGTTTATGTTTGAGTTTGACCATATCTATAAGGTTTGTGTGGTCCACTCTTTGTTAGATTGTTTTCTTCCCCTTGATCTGGATTCCCATTTTCTCTAGTATTTTAAGGCATATTTCCTTGGAATGTATTTGGTCTATTTCCTACTTGTCTGGAATTATCATAGAATTTATTATTCATTTTAAAATTAGGATTATTATTTCTGACTTTCCTTTCATTTTGTGTTTTGTTGTTCACTGAATTCCTTGGATAGATTTATCTCTTTCCTTTGATTTCTTTCTCTCATTGTCTTCAATGTTTGAAGGCTTGTTTTCTGGGATCAAGTTTTATTTTTCTGAAAGCTTTCTTTTCCTCTTCTCAAAAGAATATTATATATGGTTCCAAATGACACGTAATTTAATACATGCCGTAGCTCAACTAATTTCTGGGCACTAGCCCCAAACTGATCCTGTCTCCTATAGTAATACCTGTCTTCTCTAAATCTTCGCTTATTTTCTATTGCATTCTCCACGCCGGCGTACAAATTAGCAATTGTTTTATATTGTGGGTTAAGAAATCTAGTTAGGTTATATAAACCGTCAGTCTGATTTACTGGTTCCCAGAGTGATAAACAAATTTCTTTAAATTCTACATAGTTATTAAGTTTGCTAAAACTTGTGGAATTAAAAGTTTTATGTGCGTCTCCATGTTCTGAGCTGACGAGCAACAAAGGCTTCATTTATCTTAGCTCTTTCATCTGTTATTCTGAAATTATATGACTATCTGCATCTGCTGGCCAATGATTTACAGTATAGGTAGTCTGCTTTTGTCAGGATTGAATCATCCACCTGTCCACAGAAAGCGTGTGGCGGTTGTTATGACGGCCGCCTGATTCATATTAAAAATTGTAATGTGCGAGTATTATTAGTATTATTAGTATTGTTACTATTATTATTATTGTTAGTAGTATTAGAATGATTAACACTATTTTGGTTCTGGTTATTTGTGTTATTATTGTTAGTATTTCTGCACTACAGCGGAGTGGGAATTTAGTCTTTAAATTCGACTTCGTCTAATTGTCGATGGTCTTAAATCGTAATGTGAATGTCTAACAGTGTTCAGTAGTTCATCAAATACTCGTTGCATGTCCACACACAAAAAATTTTTCACTCAGAGTACATCAATAAAAAAAATTTTTCGTTATATTGTACCAAGATTAAAAACAATTTGTCAAATTGTCACACAAAAAAAATTAAATTCTCTATTGAGTTCAAGTGCACAATTAAAACTTTTTCAATACTCAAAATAAATTCTTATATGAAATTGGGCATCATATCATTAAAATTCATTATAATAAGTACACAAAATTACATATATAACTTCTCAAATAATCATCACCAACCAAGTAAAAAAATAGCTAATTCCCTATCTAAATTATTTACTAAATAATTAATTTATCATAGAGAGTAATGCTGGTATTTATGCAAAAGAAATTTATTCACTAGAGAGTTTTAATTTCAATCTTATAGCAAGATGCTAAAAAAAATATCTTCACTTATTTATTAAGAGAAAGTGGATAGTAAATTCCTTACTGTGTTGTGTTGTTGATATCGTGATATCGCTAAATGTTGTTCATTCGGCGGCGAATGTTTCGCTGTCGGATCACTATGTCTGCGTTGTTTTTCCGCTGTGGTTTTCCGCTTTCGGAATCTTGTTGAAAGTTTGTACGTTGTTTTCTTCAATCACTGATGCAATGTCGCCAACACTGGCTTATTATCGCTGTCAGCGTCTTGCTCAATTTTGTTGACGGTAACAGTTCAAAATGTTTTTGGCTTCGGACGCAATAAACTGTTTTATTCACACTCGATGTTCTTGTTGTAAGCTGCTATTCGCTGGAGTATTTTTATTTCTTCTGATATATTTTGTTTGTCGTCGTAAAAAATCTAAGTTCGTTTTGTAGAATTTCGTTTCACTGTAATTTAAATAATTGCACTGATAATTTCATTAATGTTCGTTTGTTTCGTCTCTCGTCTTCTGGATCCACTTTAGCTGCCACCAATTGTAATGTTTTATTTGTTCTTTTACGTTCTTCGTTTTATGTTTGCATAGATTTTAGTCTTTCTCTTCTTACCTTGGTTTCTTTCGAGGTGTCCTTCAGATCCATTCACGATGATGTGCTATCTTTGTATATTTATTCTTTAAATATTGATATCTCTCAGAAAGGCGTATAGAGACGAGATCGGTAATTTCTTCACTTTAATTAGTACTTAATATTATAAAGATCAGTACAAAATTAACAAGTTACAATGATAGAAACGAATCACTCTTGAATCAGTCTCTATATGGGAACACAGGCGATTGGGAGAAGTACTCTCCCTTGAAGGACACAGTTCTGACTCTGGTCTCCTCGTCGGTCTCTCCTCGTTGAACCCTCAGGAAACTTGCTTATCTGTAAATCTCCACCTCCTTCTAGCCTTATTGGAAGGATTAATCAGCAAGGCCTCCTTCATTAGCTGATTGGAAGGACTGTAGTGGGTGGATTCAAATCTCTCCTTAGAGGACTTGATAGGAGGTGATCTTAGGAGGGTGTGGGAAAGACCCTCCCACACATAATTGATTGGAGGTTGAAGAAGTATATCACTTGGGCCAACCCCAAATTCTGGAACTTCCACGAAAACACCTTCCGGAGAAGGCGGGACTATAGAATCAGCTGTTGTAAGCATTTAGACTGTGCTGACTCATGTTTTGCTTGGCTTCAATCAAGTGAGGCCATTATTTCCCATTTTTACGACTGTTTTTATGGCTTAAACACGATATACTGCAATGTAAACATCTCGCATATTGATAACACTTCCACACAACAGCATTTGGCCGTTATCACTGTGTTCTTTGCCTCTCTTTACTCTTATTTCTCTCTCCTTCTCTCTCCTAACTTTTTCTCTTTCTATCTCTCTCTCTCTCTCTCTCTCTCTCTCTCTCTCTTCTATTTAATTTCCCTATCTATTCTACACTACAAATATATGTATATATACATACATACATACATACATATCTGAACAAACTTAGGTTACATTTAAATTCTGAAAATTATGACAAGAACTGAATTTTGCAAATTGCTTCGAAAATATAACCAACAAAGATATTCAAGGATAAATTTTAAGGACTGATTTAGTACTTGAGTAGTATAGGGACAGAGAAGGGTCAAGCGAGCAAGCTTGCAGTCTCACACATTGTGTAACAATATACCGATGAATTTCTAGTTTCGAGTGATTCCTACTAAAGATGAAGAGTATTATCAACAACACCAAAAAAAAAAAAACATGCAATACATTTCACGCTATAAATACTCAAACGCCCTAAAAACACATTTATCAGTTTTGTAAAAAGTAAAACGTATGTTCCACTCTCTGTCCCCAACAATAATTACTGAATTTTGACGGTAATCTCAGGATTTCCAAAAAAGTACAGTTGAACTTGACATATTAATCTGGCCCTTTGTGACAAAACCGAAACTGGAACAGTATTCAATCATCGTCGATAATAGACAACAAAAATAACCACCGTTTAAAACTAATGCATTGACCCACTTTCGAAGGCTATGTCAACCAACGGCCCTTTTGTCAGACATATTCGGAAGGAATATGACAACCATTGGGAGCGGAGATTCGATTTACGGTCGCTGGAATACATAACACTTGAGAATGTCATTAATGAAATGGCCGTCAATAAATTCGCTCGTATATTCTGCGTGAAGTGTACACTGGCAGTGGGAAGGGGACTCACATCTTTAAATATCTGTGGCCTCATTAATAGCAGCGAATTAAAATAACTGCACAGATTTACAAGTACAGCTTTGTTTACTCATTTCCAAATCTAGAATGCGCTACTGTAACTTCAAATGGCAATTCAAAGATATCTGGATGTGTTGTATATCTACGTAAAATACTGATATATTGAATTATGACTCAACTACACCATGAGGACACGTCGTTCGTGTGTCAGAAGTATTACTGACGATCGATATGAAACTGTTCCAATGAAAACCGAAGACAGTTCATTATTTCGTACCTCGGACGAATGCACAAGACTTCCACAAGCAAGATTCAGTTCTATATTGCATTAATTTTATAATGATATTTAGATAAGCACCCAGTCGTCGTTCCAAAATGGCATAACTTAAAAAAAGAAAAAGAAAGAAAAATTTTTCTTGTGTATTAAAAGTAAATATCTCTGACTTAGAATCAAATATACACATGGTAAAATTTCATCCATTATTATTATTATTATTATTATTATTATTATTATTATTATTATTATTATTATTATTATTATTATTATTATTATTATTATTATTATTATTATTACTTGGCAAAACCAAATTATACTTTCGAATAAACTAAAAGACTTCATTGACAAAGGCATCCAAAAAAAGAAAATTATTGTGACATCTGGGTGAAATTCATGGAAAATAAAGCAAAAAAGAGAAAGTAAGAAAATTAAAGGCGAACTCATCACAGAAATGGAATGAAAACAAATATTTACAAAGTCCGCCAGAAGCGAAAACCCATTTAAAAAGGAGATGAAGGAGCGAATGAGAAATAAAATTAAACTCTCACAGAAAAGAAATAGAGTAAAATGAGTTAATTCACAATTAACCAAATTACTTCCACTCGGATTCTGAATGGCCTTTAATTTGTCATACTTGTAGTGACTGATGATGTTCCATTTAAAAAAAAAATGTACTGCTGCCCCAGATATCATAATACCCATACAGAAAACACAAATATCTCTTTGGTTTCAATCAGCGGTTATTCTGGAAAAGCAAGCTTTCTACTCAACTTTTTTTTTCATGAAAATAAATATTTATAAAAAGTACCCTGCAACAGATTTATCACAATTTACATTTGCTGTTAAAACTGAACGATTCATTATGATCATCATTAACTAAATGAAAAGGAAACACTAACGAACTTTTCCTTTCCGTGAAATTATGCGTAACGGAACTAAAAATATTTTAGGTCGTTTAAATATTATATAAAAGTCATACATCTATTCATCCATTCTAAATTGGTATACGCTAAACTATAGCAGTTTTCAGTTCTAAGAAAATGAAGAAACACCAATAAATTCCATTTTCAAGGAAAAGACAAGACTAATCATTGCTGAAGACTAATTATTACAATTACACTAAGTTGACAGCATGCTTCCATCAAGCCATTTAACTAAGCTAACTGTCCAGTACAACAATAACCACTGGTCTTTGGGTCACCTCACCGAATCATTGCTTTAATTATGAATATCGCAAACCGGATTTTAACAAAAAATACTGCCTCACTTTCTTCGCTAATCCAGCAGTGCCCTTAAACATTTCCGCAGTTCTTCAACCCTGGCTAAGATACAAAAGAATTCAGAAGTAAGATTAACGGAAAATAACACGAAACCTTTCCAATATTGCCAAATTTTTATTTTAAATTTTCATTCTACCTACAAACGTGTAGTAATTCATCATATGAAATAACATACTTTATCCTCACCTCTTTGCAGTTTCAATTCATACTTTTGGTTAAATTTAGTGAAGAAGAGGCCGTTTCCATATAATTAAGGAAGACGATACGAAGGAAATAGAATGGGTTACGAAAATTAGATTTAATGAATTTACTTACTCAGATTGCCTGGAGCTGCATAAAAAAATTATTTAAAAAGGTCGTTGATATTGGTGTCAAAGGAAAATAAGAAAAAGGTTATGGCATGATGTCGGGATAATGAGGCACAATTATTTTTTCCCGATTGAAAAGAACTTAACGTGTGAAAACTAAGTTCTTCATATCACTAAATTCAAGTTCTTCGGAAGTATTTTTTTTAATGAAATATTTTCTGTATTTACTAAAAAATGACTCATAATAACACGGTCAGTTCCAAAATGGCGGCTATTCATCATCTGGGATTTTATTCACCAACTTACTTTTGAAATATCTGGGATTCTATTCGCCAACTTACTTTTGAAATATCTAAATACAAAAAGGTTTCGTCCTACTCAGTAAGTAAGATTCTTCTTTTATTTATTGAAATACGGCCAACTGTAAACGCGAACTGATTCACAGACTGAAGAAATTGTTTTATCCTTATTGACTATAAGAGCTACACAATAGAAGTATAACATTTTTTAATAAACTGTAAAACAATACATC
Organism: Macrobrachium rosenbergii; assembly: GCF_040412425.1. Classification (NCBI taxonomy): domain Eukaryota; kingdom Metazoa; phylum Arthropoda; class Malacostraca; order Decapoda; family Palaemonidae; genus Macrobrachium; species Macrobrachium rosenbergii. Next base: position 48,321,843 of record NC_089752.1, on the reverse strand, counting down.
GAGTATTACAGACATCGGCATCAGGTGTATCAAGTATATCAAGAAATCTCTCGTTAATCTAATCATCTATTAACTTCAGTTGAGCGATCACGAATCTCCTGTTGTTCTGAGTTGACTGATGCGATCACAAATCTCTCAAAGATTCGAATTTGACTTCTACGACTAGGTTTCCAAGTAGCAATACCTAATTAAGAGAGAGAGAGAGAGAGAGAGAGAGAGAGAGACTTCTAGAGAGAGAGTTTCCAGAGAGAGTGCCTGAGATTCTCTCTCCATGATTCCTGTAGATGTTTCATCCAGGATTAGTTTCAGAGAGAGGATTGAGAGAGAGACCTGAGAGAGAGAGAGAGAGAGATTCTCTTTCCAAGAATTCACCTGTATGTGTTTCACCAGGGCCTACAGTAGTATCTGTAACCTCACCTAGGTTCCTCTCGATAAGTTTTCACTGCACGTTCTGTACCGAGATATTAAACGTCTTGGTTGCCCGCTTTAACTTGGTAATTGAATCTGATGTTCCAGACACTTTCAGATCCTCCCACTGCGCTCAAATGGCAGACATTTTCTTGATCTGTATCTGAATTAGTCATGAATCAGACGTGTCGATTCATTTAGGTTTTTCAATATACACAATTAAATTTTAGGAAGGTTTATATATAAGGAGAATCGAATTCTACCTAGGGGTAGATGTGAACACTAAGCAGACAATGATAAAATGTCTGGTAAAGACTACATCATAACTATGTTAATTAAAGAGAAAACGTACCCTCTTCAAGTAATCCTAATTTCAAATTTACATAGTATATATATATATATATATATATATATATATATTATATATATATATATATGTATATATATATGTGTATATATACATATATATATAATGAATGCTGTTTGATCTATTACTCTTACCTTGGCGTCGCTGGTTCTGACTAGGGGTCAACACTCACAAAACAAGAAAAATGGTAATTTAAAGCAATCTCAATTTGAGAAAGGACTCAGTAGAGAAATTCTAGATCATAATTAATTTCATGTATTTACATTTAATCAGAATAGTAAATTACGCAGAGCCATTCACACCGGCTCTTGGCACTTATGGTGTTAACTGACACAAGAATGAACTAAAATGGAGTGCTAAATAATGATACAATCAATACTTAAACCGTTAACTGACACAACACTTCAATAACTGGGGGTGGCTAAACAATAACATGCTTGAGGACGTGCTTGTTCCCTGTGGACATAGTGGAGCAGACGGCAGATACAGCGGTTTACGGCCTTTCTGTAAACGTGGAGACAAGGCACATTAACACTCAATAAAGTAGAACACAATCTAATTGTACAAAATGAAATTGCCGAAGACTCAAGGAGGATGACGTCAATTTATGGTCAGGCTATTTACTGATTAATTCTGATGATTTATATCGACAATGAATCAACGGGTCTTAGCACATTGAAAGGAGGGAAACGGAAATGAGAATAGGAACAAAAGGAATGGCCGAAGACTTTACCTTTAAATGTTGAGTGGAAATTTCGTGCATCAACCTCAATAAAGCCTCTATCAAATAGGACTTCTTTACATTCAGATAGGCTTGGATAAGGAGGCTCCTGGCCAGAACAAAGGAGCTTTGGGGGAAGCCACGAATGACGTGCTTCCTCTGTAGTGTCTTGCCTGCGACTCTCTCGCTTGACCTCTGTCTCAGCCTTTCATGCCCTCCTCAGCCAGCCGGCTTCCAGTGCCTTGGGCATGCCAGATGAGAGACTTTATTGGTATGTCGAGCCGTTAGCCCTCTGCTTGTGTGGTGTTTCCCAGGGACAAGGCGTTAATCTGGAATAGAAGATCTTTGGCCAGAGACCATAAAGGTCAAGTTAGAGTGACGTTTGAGCAGGCATAGGAGGAGTGTAATGGAGAATTGCTTGGGACCCTAACGAATCTATTGTCCTTTTTAAACTGGAACACCAAGGAGTGGCAGAAGGCTTGTCTTGGTCTCAGACTCTTCCAAACGAAAACAGCGCGAGGAGAGAAGTATTTATCAACATATCAATACTTAGCAATATATATGTGCATATATATATATATATATATATATACATTATATATATATATATATATATATATATATATGTATATATATATATATATATATATATATATATAAATATATATTTTTTTTACCTATTTCACTGGGTTTATGGTATTTTACAGGCCAGCAACAGAAACTTTATTTAACTGGCCTTGGAGTTCTGACTTACGTAAAGGGAAATCGTAAAAAAATAAGAAAAAAGGGGATAATTTAGGAGCTGAAGGCTCTACCTCATAAGGAAATTTTACGTAAACACTTGGGATAAATTAAAGAGTTATATTTACAAAAGAAAGCATTTGAAGGGAAAATGGATAAGTAAATTGATAAAAGGCTTTTTAACACCTGAAGATCCTTCTACTGGAGTCTTGTCTAAGGGCAAGGCACAGTCAAGAAAGATGAGTCCACTGCGAATAAGGTCCCTCTGCAAGAGATTTACATTACACACGCCAGCAAAGGAACAATAAAACACCGAATATGACTCGAGTTTGCACTGAGGGTGCCAAAGACTCGAGTAATGAATGACCACTTTACACTCGAACACAGGGCATTGGAAAATGTCACTGGATAAACTGGCACAAGGACAGAAGTGAAATGCTGGTACTCCAAACTTTCTAAAGGGCAAACGGTCGTGACTGAAAAGTCTTTACTCGCACTTTACCTTATGGGAAGCGAGTCTCTGGCGAAGAACGACGAGGGACGATCACACTGGCGATGCACGCTGTCCCTCGAGGATGACTGGAGTCTAGAGTCGGACGGGGGAAATGAATGGTCTCTCAGCAAATGTACCGCTCGCCCGCGTGTATGGCTGTCCCCTAAGACTCCTCACAAGACTAACTAACTAACTGTTACTGGCTGTTCTTCCCTTATAAGGGCTCCGGCTACGTCGTGCCCGTGATGTGCCATTCGCCAGGTGGTCAGCGATTCCGTTGCCTCTTCCCCGGTCCTGCGAAGGTAAGACAATTCAGCAGCTTAATCTGCCTTTTAGAAGGCTGTTTTAAGCAGCTTAGTTGGGCTAAGCTTCTTAAGGGGAGTGGCATTTAGTTACCTCTCCTTGCCCCTTTTTATCGTGTCATCTCAATATCTGTTCCAGGTAAAAGAAGGACAGATCAAAATGTTGATAACCATGCTCTGATTTCTTGGTCAAATACAATCAATATGCGGTTCTCAATAAACAAAGATAAAATTAGGTGGTGGGGGAGGCGCACTGCAGCAACTTCTTGTAAATTATATATATACATATATATATATATGTGTGTACATACATACACACACACACACACACACACACACACACACACACACACACACACACACATATATATATATATATATATATATATATATATATATATATATATATATATATATATAAACATGCACACACATACATACATATACATATACATACAGTGTTTCAAATTAAAGCCCCCCACAGAACAAATGAAAAGTTATGAAGTTTTCTGCTACAGCCTATCTCCAAAGTACATTATTGTAAGTTTCTATTAAACTATTTTTTCATTTTACATTTCATGTATTTTCAGACTGAGTGACGAGTTAGATACAACCATGGCTAACAACTCGGAAGCTAAATCAGATGGATTGACAAATCCAGGCTATAACCTTCAGAGAGGCCAGGGATGCTGGCGCATCGCTTCATTTCACGTTCCTAGATAGCTAAATACATTAAAATAGATGAATCCTTTGTTAAGAAATGGAAAAAAATCCATATGACTGTCATAGCGAAAAGAAATGAGAATCTTGAAAGGCCTGAAGTCCTTTCTCATGAGTCAAAGACATCATAAGCTGAGGGCAGTGGGTAGACGAAAGTCTTTTATGTAAATTAGCTTGAACTAGGAAAAAAAAGGGAAAGAAGAGAGTTATAGTGCTGTATATCGTAAGTTGAAAAATCTGGTATCAAGCCATTTCATGTTATCAGAGCCCAACATCACTCAGCAACAGAGAGAAGACCGTGCATGGTTTTGTGGTTCATTTCTTAAAGATTGGGATGGCTAAACTTTCTCCATGTTGCTGCATCACATCGACATCTTCATTTACACAGTCAGGAAGCCAAATCATAAAAATGACATCATTTGGGCTGCAAGTTGGATGATATCAGCGATGACATGCGCTATCGCCAAGTTGTGAAATTTCCTGAATGTTTGGGAATTTTCTCTGTTTCACAAAGCCAAATGGGTTGATGTGGATCATCAAGAAAAGGACAGTCATGGAATGGCGAGTACTTCAGAGAAACTGTGCTTACTGGTGGAGTATTTCCTTCCGCCAAAGATCCTGAAAATGTGTTATCTGTTGAAGAAGTCACATTTTGCATGATGAGCACCATGTTTGGGCTCTTCAGACACAGGAGCTGCTTTGAAACAGTGGTATCAATTTCTTCTCGTCAAGTGAATTTCCAGGTGGCTCCTTGACATTAGTATGTGTGTGAAAACAGTAGTATTTCAAAGGATTGTGTTGGAAGCACACACAGTGAACTATGATGGAATACCAAGTCAACGACCTGCAGAAGAGAGAGAGGTGACCGTGCTCAGGGAAATGAAGTTTGAGTATCAGCTTTTTTCAATTTTGAAATCATACCCCTCAAGAACGCAGGCTGTGGTACAGGCAGATGGAGGCCACAAATATTAAATTCTCAGAAGAAACTTAAATAAATACCTGTTCTGAATTACTTTTGTTTTTGTCCATATCAATTTTAGTTTATGCTGTATGGGGCTTCTAATTTCAGAAAACACCTGTATATATATATATATATATATATATATATATATATATATATATATATATATATATATATACACACATATATATATAAATATACATATGAAACGACTTACGTCCATTCTCTAAATCTACTCTCTCTATTAACCTAATTAATTAGGTTAACTAGTTAATTCTAGCGATCTCTGCTATAGCGTGGACAAGGCCTAATACTAACCAATTTTAGAGCCACTAATTCTAAAGAATAGGATATATATATATATATATATATATATATATATATATATATATATATATATATATATATATATATATATATATACACATATATTTACATTTACACATATAGAATATA